>NW_026557987.1:10219410-10382463 GCF_026930045.1 Uloborus diversus | reverse complement strand
GTCTATTTGAAATTTTGAAAACGTGTGAAAGTAAAATTTGAAGATTAATTTTCTGCCCTGGAAAACGCACAAGTTTCACTTATAAAATTAATAAAATAAGTGATTTTGTGAGGTGAAGGAGAAATAAGCTGTCTATTCTATTAGATTGGTGATTTAATTGAAAAAGATATGCGTCACCTTTTTTTTTATTTAATATTTAAATTCGTGTTACATTGTACGCACGGCGCTTTCCCGACCGATTTCCGTCACGGCGCGAGAGAAACTGGCCTCATTTTGACCACGTGACTCGCCCGTGAGCAGGCCTTCCAGATATAGGGGGCGTTGTTCGAACCCGAGGCCCTCCGGCTCCGAATCCGACACTCTACCGATCGGGCTACCACGGCCCCTCTGTAAATTTTATGGGAAAAATTTGGCCTTGTATAGTAAAACACCATTCTATTGAGGGGTATTCTCCGCAAATTTTACAGTTTTGCACAACCAACCCAGCTGCCGGTAAAAAACCGTAATTTTTACGGAATTTTTTTTACATTATGCATTTAAAAAAATGGAACACAAAATTCACTTATTTTCACACTACTTTACTCAAAAATTTTTATGGACTTTTAAATGACTGAAATGATAATTGCACTAAAGTGCATGGCAATACTTAAAATGTGAATTCAAAATGTTTTCAAAAGTGAGCTGACCCAATTCATATATTTGAAATAAGCCATTATACTTGATTTCTAAATGTATTCAAAAATGAGTACATATAACTGAGCTAAAAACTCATTATTGATTAATGAATGAGTTTATATTTGATTTCTAAATGTACTCAAAAATGAGTACATGTAACTGAGCTAAAAACTCATTATTAATTAATTAATGTATTTATATTTGATTCAAAAATGTACTCAAAAATGAGTACATATAACTGAGCTAAAAACTCATTATTAATTAATGAATGTGTTTATAATTGAAGCAAATGTGTACTCATATTTGATTACCAGAATGTACTCAAAAAAATGAGTACATGTGTTTCTCAAAATTGAACCTTATTGATTCGGAGCTATATTGAGTAATGAAAGTATTCAAAAATGAGTAAATTTTCATTATTTTTGAATACCTATTTTTAACAGTGTAAGAATGTGCGAAACAAAGAAAATCAAGTAATTCAATTTGATGAATGCAACTGCTTTATATGCTTCAATTGAAGCGATATTTTCATCATTCAGTTTTGTTTGTTCTAAATTAAGAAGAAACATTTGGAAAGCTACAAAACTTCAAGTTTTTTTTTTTGTTGTTGTTACTTTTGTTATTAAAATAAGTAAATGTGTTAATGATTTTTAATGCGTCAGTTTGATTTCTAATATGTTAAACATTTTACGTATTCATTAAATAAAACTTTGATATGGCAAAGAAAATTTTTAACTTATTAGAAAATTACTAACACAATATGTTAGAAATAATTTTTTTTGCAACAGAACGGTAGTTTTTTCCTTCTCTTTAGGCTGCATTTATTTAATGACTGCACACAAATTGTTTGTTACTTATTTGATATCAATTTAAAAGAATTTATTAAGTTTCAAACATTATTATTGAATAAGGTTTGACAATAACATTTCACAAATTTCTGCCGTTATTGGTTAATATAAAAACGTAAGACATAATTAAGAACTATTTCTGAATAATCATAATTATTGGAATAATAACAAAGATAAGCATAAATAAAATTAAATGCACAATAAGACTTCACTATCCCCTAGCATTAGCAATTATTTTACTAGTTTTAAGTTTAATGATTATGCGTTTTAAAAAAGATTTTGTTATTTAATTAAATGCATCAAGTTTAAATTAAAATTAATGATTTAAATTTAAAAAATACATTTTAAAAGTAATATTCTTAAGGATTTATTTCGATCACTAGTTTAGAACGAAAATTATTGTAATTGTAACCAACCTTATTACTCTAACTCAATCTTTATTTAAAAAAATATTTACTTTTAAAAAGTATTAAAAAAAATTTAGTTCTTTTAACAATTTTTAATTTTAGAATTTTAAATAAGGGTTTCATACATTAACAATAATAAATCAGGATATTACATAATTAAAAAAGTGCGAGCTTAAAGTAACATACTGAGCATTTCCATGTGGTTTGTATAATATTGAGCAGTTATTTTGAACAAATTAAAAAAATTCTATTTAAAAGTAAGGTATTTCAAGTGAATTATCCAAGTTAAAGATGAAACTAGTGGCAAATTTAAATAACACAAATGGGAAAAAAATCCTGTCTAAACTGACAATTGAATAATACATTTATTTTCATGGCTGTGTAAAATTTAAGATGTACTGCCTCTTCCTCCAGATAAATTAAATACTCGCATGAAATACTTGCATATACCCTTGGCTGTAATCAAAGAAAGTATAATTTCGAAACTTTTGGTTTCCCCGAAAGCATTCCAAAAGAGAAATTCTTATATCACGTAATCAAAAATAACTAAGGAGGAAAAGTTTAGCATTGTCAATTTGTAATTCTTCTGTGATGCCGTATTAGCAGGGAGCCATCATTGAGAAGAATTGGATGAAATAAGGTTTCTTTCATTAGTTTTACGCGAAAGGTGTCTTAGTTTAATCACGTGACTTGGGGTCTTTGCCTTAGCTTTTCCTAAACCAATAATTAGACTTGCTCCCTACAGTAACGAATTCCTGCTCTAAAGGCGCAACCAGATGTGGGGTTTCACATTAGAGCATTAATTTGTAACTGAAGGAAGCGAATCCAATACGGTGGTTAAGAAAAACTGAGGAAAAGATTCCAAAAGTCACGTGGATCAACCACGATGAACGGGAAACAAGTTTTGTGTGAAACTTGCGAAAGAAACTGTTTTATTTCCAATTCTTCATTTTAAATGCCAGTACATGACTCGGGATCCTGGTTTCAAGTATAGGGGATTCTACTATTTCTACCTTTTGTCACTTCTCAATGCTTTTAACTCCTACCTACTTTGTCTCATGAAGCTATATTGGTAAATCTACGGGACGTTTGAATTTTTTAGAAAATTACTTCGTGTTTTTCATCAAGACTAACGTTTCATCTGCATATACATTGTTAAAAACGCGGGTTGCATAAGGCAATATTTAGGGTGAACATGTTTAGCACCAGCGGCACTTTGAATGGTGCCATTTGGCTCCGTAGGGGCTCCTATAATTAAGACACCCATTGAAAAGTTACAATTGAAATAATTATAATTTTGAGCATTCAGGAAAACTTCCCTTACAAATGATCTTAAATACAACTGAGCTGAAAATGTCTCTCTAAAATATGAAATAACTTTTATTAGCAATCTGGCTACAAAACCGTTCTCGGTCTCAAATTTGTTTTTTAATCATGAGCAGTATAGGGCTCTGAAAATACAAAAAAAAAAGTTCTGGCTGCGCCAAAGCTGAGAAATCTTAACTTTAGTTTTCGCATTTGCACAAAACTAAAATATTGGAGACTAAAAGTTTAGGAAGAGTCGTTGTTTATTAAAAAGTAAAGCTAAACTTAACGTAACTCAAAACTCATTTTTTGTTAAAAACTTCGTTTTTAACAAAATCAGCTGTTCCAGGTGAACCAACAACAATTTCTGCCAGAAACTATTTAAATAATAGAAAACAATGGTTTACCTTGAGCAGAAGTGTAAATCCTTCACAGCGTGTATGACTTACTTCCGAATGCGGCAATCGGTTGGACTTCCGAATGTTTTCACTGAGCCTTGTCGAAGTGATCACCTAGAAAAATAAAATTCTCATCAAAACTAATAGTAATTAAAAGTCCATAACAAAACTTACGACTTCAACTTTTCTTATCTGGAAAGAACAACTTGTTCTTTTAATTTGAGAGAACAAATGCAAAATCATGACGACGAAAAAAAAAAAAAAAACTTGATTCCCTTATGTTGTTGACAATAAAAGGATTTAGTGAACTTATCTTGAATCGTATTTGCAACTGCAGTTTGTAGCAAAAAAAGAAAAACAAATCCACGCACCTAGAAGGCGTTGTCAGAATTAAACGAAATTTTACATACGTAGGACAACATTATTGTAAAAAACTGACAACAAATGAATGCAACAACACATAAACGGAGGTTTTAGTACCCTGTTCAGCCGCATCTGGCGTAAATGAAGGAGGCAATACGGGCGGCTAGCCAATGCTAACACCATCAGCTTACCACTCTTTCGACGACCTACGTTAATACGACTACGTGGGGACCTACTACGTGATCTCGCACCAGTTACTACCTAAGTACAGTGAATATTTCATTCAAACTCTTAGGCGTTCATCTTACCGTCCAATGGGATCTGACACAGATTCCGAAGAAAGTCTGATGTCTTTTCTTCCATAACCTCAGTTATTTTTCATTGAAAAAGGGGTTCCTTGCAACTCTAAAACACGTGTTTACGGTAATCTGCAATTTGACGCTGTCATCTCCTTTCTATTCTAGCAGATCTGTTCGTTTAGATCCTGTCGTAGATTTCACAGGATAACGAAGGACAATTTTTCAGGATATACCTTTAAGCAATGAAATGTGTTAATCACAAAATGAAGGTCATTAAAGTGCTAAGTGTTGGAGACTACTCTTGAGTTTAATAGATCGAAATTTTTTCAACACTAAAAAATAGTTCTTGTAACTTTAAAAGAATGTTTGCGACACGTTTGCATCTCACTTTAATCGCTTACTTTTCCTTCACCAAAGCAATCGTTTCGTTTCTAAAAAAAAAATAAATGAACATCCAGCATTCATCTGCATTTTGTCGTTTTGAATTCAAATGATGTTTTTTGAAGTCGCGAATTGCGATGGGACCCTACTCGTCGAGTTTGTTTCCACAAATGGAAATGGTCAAGAAATGTGCACCCTTACGACTGTTTTCTGTAGAAAAGGCACATCCATTGAAAAAAAACGGTAATTATCAAGATGCGATAATAAAGAGACAAATTTGTACTCTTTTCATAAAGATTATTTACAGCGTATAACGTTATGTATTTTTATCATTCTGAAACGATGTGAATGTGTCAGAGCCGTGTCCAAGGGGAGGATTTTTGGGGTTAAACCCCTCCCATTAGGAAAAAATATATGTCAAATGAAAAAAAAATGATCGACTTAAATTAACTTTAATGTAAAAGTCTGCGTTTAGCTTTTTTTTCCTTTCTCTCTGAAGTTTTTATGTAATTTCTCTAATTTAACTCAGTTGGACCTAAACGCTTGCATTTCTTCCTTCTTTTTTAACTTAAAATGTTTTACATAACATTCAAATATTATGTAATTTACAATTGTTAAAGCTTTACCGAGTGAAATAATATTTTGGAAAAATTGTGGTGGTAGAACCGCTGAATAATCTACCGATACAAACCATTAATATTGCTTATTGTAAGGAAATAATGATGAATTTGGCATATGTTGCAGCTATGAAGATGTATTAGTGATTGTGTTTAGCAATGTAATTTGCATCTGCAATAAGCTCGTTCTGGTTTACAGTTTACGAGTAATTACGTATGAGAGTAGACTGGGGCACGCTTAGAAAGATTCTTTCCAATGAATTTTCTAATTTTTATGTTTTAACTTAGGAAATTTTAGACGTTGCGGTTTTATGAAGCAGTTAATGCAACTTTTGTTTTTAACCGTTAAAAAAATTATTTTCGAGTTCAAGTCGGTTGCGTTAGTTGAATAGAATAAGCAAAAAAAAAAAAATGCGTGGACTCAGAAATTATTTTCCCTAGCAGTTATTTTTTAATTAATTTTTTAAAATGTCTGATTCTTCAAACAAGGCGTGGTCTTTTATGACGTCACAAATGATGCACTATGGCGCATCTTTCTACCGCATTTTCACGTTATGATAATCAAGATGGGAATTACAATTGCGCTCTACACTTGCTATCAACCACATCGTTGCCAATACATGAGTAAAGATGCGAATTAAAAATATTTAGGACCGTGAATGGTAACACTGAATGGCATTTCATCATTTGTGATGTCATCGGCAGAAGCGCTAAACGATGAAAGAACACCAATTTAAGTTTTTTTTTCAATACTAAACTTAAAGAAATAATTAAAAAAATGATCAGATCCTCTGTTTTTAAGCATGCTCTTTCAGAAAAAAATATTTTTAAAATTTTGGAAACGACCCCATTCTCGCTGATTTTTGTGTAAAGTGATTTCTTAAATGCAAATACGACTATCGTTTTCTCCCTACACGTTCTACTTTTTGAAAACGGCACCCATATTTCTTTTTTAGTGTTTTCTTTTCCGGTTATCAAAAGTTTCATAGTCATTATTTTTATTTGGATAAAAAGGGAGCGTTTTATTAGCCATTAACACTCTTCTAAGGAGCTGGAGAGGTGTGTTCAAAAGTATGAACAGTTGGAGCAAGTTGTGAGACTCAAGGGAGAATTCCCTCCCTTCCTCAAGTATTTAAAAAACCATAAAACTGTATATTTTTCTTAAGGGCTTGCTTTACAATGTTTTCACTTATTTTCGGCATTAAACCAGAGTATAGAACTGACTCCTATTAGCTCCATGTCCGAAAAAAGTTAACGTGGTAAAAAAAAAGAATATAAAAAAATATTGGAAGCATTGTATTTTGTATAGCAAAAACCACGCCAGTAGCACAACCTGAGGGGGCAGAGTAGAAGGCTGAGAAGAATGTTTTCAAGGCCAGAAGGTTTGTTTTTCGGATACATTCCTCACTAGCAAAAAGAAAATGACTCCCCTTTTGAAAACGAAGTAAACAAAAAAAAAAAAAAAAAGTATGTTTGGAAAAAATCCCAATATCTTTTTAAAAACCTTAAAATATAAATTTTCAATAGTTTTATATAAACTTTCGGAATAGAGTCAATCATCTAAATAGTCAAAAAATGGATTTTTGAAACGAAAATTTGTGTAAGACACCTAGCACGCAGCCTTCTTTAAATAGAGTAAGCGGATGCTCCCGCATTAAATCTGAAAATTAAAAGACTACAATTTCGAAAAATGTAAGTTGGAGAGCGGTTAAACCCCTCCCCCTAGTATCACCGACTATCGCTTAAAAACTTCAGATTTTAGGACTTCAATTTCGAAAAATTGGGGGTAAGAGTGATCGACACAAATGCTGACACATCAAATTTTTGGTCATATAGCATCGTGAAAACGCTCCAAGCAAGCTTTTCGTCAAATCTACAAAAAGTTCGTGCGATTTGAGTATCAGATTCTGATCAAGCGAGAAAAGAATCTTAAATAACGAACATTATTTTATGAATAAGAATTTTCGAAAATGAGAGGTTCATTCCTGAAAGAGCAAAAGGCCCTAAATTTAAAATTATTCGCAATTTCCTGTGGCTTTTATAGGAAGAAGAAAGGAATGCAATTGAAAAAAATACCTCTTACAAACTCTGAGGAATCCAATGAACAAACACTATTTTTACAAACAGAGTTAAAACTTAGTAATGAACGGAATTTGCACTGTTTGTGTCTCAAGCAAATTCTTTAATGTACATCTCAACTAACTAAAGAATCTAGTGTATTGCATCCCCTAACTCCCCCCCCCCCCCCCGGCAGTTAAAAAAACTGAAGTTGCTACATACTTTCTAACCAAAGGAATGCACGGACGTGATCTTGCAATGGAATACAATTTAGATAAAATGGGAGATGCGTCCCTTCCTTTAGTACCTCGATGTATATATATAATTAAGAAGAAATGTTCCTTATTTAGATGAAATCCAAGACATTTTTCAATATTGTTTTGATAATTAACGTCCAACAGCAGTACAAAGCAGTTTTTGAATCAAACGACGAAAACTGCTTTACCGTGGGAGTGTTAAGCGAAGCAACTGCAAAAATTTCATTTTTGTTTGCATTTTTGTCATTGATTATACGTTAACTTCACTGTACAAGCTTGCTTATTTGGTTTCCGCCGAAAAGAAAGTGAGAAAACACCTATAATTCCAACATTCGACTATTGTTAGCATTGAATCCAAAACTAGTTTCTTCAAATATCTCGAAAACTCATTTCTGCAGATACTGCCGCCTACCTGCCCACGGCAGTACTACTCCAAATACGACTAAACCGCCTTTTCTTAATTTCCTTAGAAATCATGATTTTTGCTATCAAGTCTCGTGAATCAGTACCTTAATGTGAGAAATATCTTGAAGTTTGCAGTACTTCAATCAGAAAATTTTTGAATTTTCAGTACAAAGGAACAAGTCTTCAAAATTATACTTGCTGACTGGAGAGGAGGGGATTATGTGAGTGCACCCGACTTCAATCACGGGGATATACAAATACCCCAGAATCAATGAGCTGTTATGACATAATTACCCTAGAAATGATCAGTAGTTACACCTTAAGTAGTGGTGTGGTTTTTTTTTTTTTTTGTAGCGGATGGGTGAAGTGGGAGTATGTACCTTACCCTCTTACTCTTCCCAAAATTTAACAAGTTAAATAAGGAAAACTTCCAATGATTGTTTTATTTTTTTTTTTATAATAATTGCAACAGAAACAGCCTACTGCTGTGAGCAGGTAAACAAAAGCATCTCTAGAAATGAGTTTGAGATATTTGAAGAAACAAGTTTTCGATTCAATACTAACAATAGGGAAATGTTGGAATGGGTAAATCAATTCAAACAACTTGAGACATTATTTTAACAATTTATGGGTCATTAACACAGTGGGAAAATATATGGAATTTTTATATTGGTCAAAAAAATTAGAATATTTTCATTTAATGTGAATTTTAGAAAGTAGTGAAAATATTTGCATACCTGTTAACCTAAGTATCACAAGTCTAGATCTTGGCGTCCGGATAACTTTACGCTCTTTTAAAAGCCTTTTATTGTTCAAACTGGGTCGTCAAGTTGATAAATTGGAAGAAAACTAAGTTACATATTGTATCATTTCTCAAAGTAAGAAAAAACTATAAAAGGTTCATTTGAATTGAGTTGGATAATCTATGGTATGTAAGATTTTAAAAGAATAAAGAAGGACTGACCAACTAAAAATTACCTGAAGTAAACGAGGTAGAAAAAAATTGTATCACCTGGCAGAGATGAACCAAAGTTGAAGTAAGGATTTCAACTTGGCTGGAGATTAAGGATTTGGGGGTTAATCGATCACAGCCCTCCTTTAAATGTGTTTTATAATTATTTTTTGTGGTTTAAAGAACAATTTAGGATCAAAAGATATCCGTGGAACAGATTTCCCATGTAGTTCCGAAACTTCTCCCTTATATCCTTAAAGTGTACGTGATTTTTATTGCTCTGCACTGCTGCTCACGTCTTATTTTGCATAATGTCAGTATAAAGGAAAATTCACGTTTTATTACTTTGTATGTCCAACATAATATTTAAGAAACACTAATCAAAATACAGAACACCCAGTTTCTCTAAGCACACAGATTTTTTTTATTTTATTTTATTTAACCGTTATAAATACGCTATCTTCACTTACGAGAACAGCTTGCGTCTACGACACAATAAACAAAATGGGGCACAGAAAAAACACTATTCGTTTGAGAAGGCGGGAATAAAATGTTATGAACAAGACGTTAATGTAAATGTTACATTTATTATGATTCGAACTTTTGCTCATTCAAAAAAATATTCTGAAACTTTAGAGGAAGTAGTATTAAATGAGCTGTAAAATTAAATTTGTAAAAAAAAAAGAATTTCCAGCATCCAACATTTATTTGAGCTTTGACATCTTGAATTCAAATTATGATCTTCGCTAGTACGAATTGCGATAGGACCCTACTCGTTGCATTTCTTGTTTCCATAAATGGAATGGCAATGGTCAAGAAAATTGCACACGTCTTATTACGACTGGTATTCTGTAGAATAGGTTATTAATTTAGAAATTTTGCATTTAAATAGAGCTTTGCTTTCTTTGTTGATGTTTTGCATGAAAAACTTATTTTTACAACCTCCCCTGTTTTAAAAGTAAAATTAAGTAGCAAAAAAAGTAACTGTTTAAAGTAAAAGTAAGTAGCTTATTCTCGTTGTCATGGCAATCTGAAAAATCAGAGCAACATCAATTTTAGTCAAGTGAGGATAATAATTCGTGATTGCCCAATATTAAAGAAACATGAAAGCTTACTGGATTGCATCCCCACCCTACGTGTAATTCTATATCACTCAAATCAATTATCACGATATCGCATTATAAAAAATCTTATATTTATGTAAAATAACGCGCTAAACTCAAATATGCAAGCAATCATTTTCACTGCTTATATTTTTACAAATATTTTAAAGATAAAAGTTCGTTTTAAAATGTTTAATGATCTTTTAACGTTATCTTTTAAATCTCTAAAATATGTCGATTCATTGTATTTCTATATTTTCTAGTTTTGTGTGGATAATCATTAAAAAATAGCATGAATAAAACAACATTTAAAACCATCAATAGTAAAATATTACTAAATGCAATAAATATATACCGGATACATAAAGCGTCTTCAAATTACTTTTCAAAAAAATGCAAAGGAGGGGCTTGCACGTTTAAATTTTTTCAATTTCATAACCAATCACTAACATGAAACTAAATTCATCTGCACTAAATTGAAAGGTTGCAAAAATACAACTGGTAATCCAGCAAATAAAAGCATCAATTTAAAAAAATATAAGACAACGGCATTCCAGGGGCAAAGGACTTTCTCTAAACAATCACCGCTTAAAGACAGCAAAGTACACTAACACGATTTCCTAATAACATGCCTTCCTAAAGACTACCTATTAAATGTTTAAATTGCATTAGCAATTCTAGAAATTAAAAAGCAAGTTCGCTAATGACAACGGTACATGAAAATACAAAACTGAAACACAAATTCTTACCTCAAATTTCTCCGGACACAGCTGCGTTAGAAGATTCAATCGTCTTCGAAGAAAACCTTTTTCCGAACTTTCAGCCACTGCATGAGCCGCGCATCGAGATCGATCGTGAACTGAAAGAAAAACTGCTGTTTAGAAGCTAGGCGCATTAGAATTCAAGCATGCGCGAGTTTGGAACTCTGTGATTGGCCACATATTAATTAACTTCAAATGACGTTAAATAAGAAACTTTTTTGCATGAAAAGTAAACCAGCGTTTTAAAATCTTTTTTACCAGCGGAACGGTAAAAATTTGATAAACAAAATCATGTACTGAATAATTTTTGTTTATTTGATAGTAATTCTGTTCTTATTTTTTAAATAATAATTATTATACTGTTACGCAAAGCAATGAAAGACATTTTACTACTTTAACGTTACTTTAAGGGCCTCAAATAACGGGTGTTCGTCCTGGCTTGTGAGTGGTACAAGGGGTGGCGGGTTCGATTCCCACCGGTGCGCTTGGCGTGATGAAAGCATGACGTAAAAAATACGAACAAACTTTTGAAAAAACCCACACTTTGTGATTTTTGAAGCTAAAGTGTTTGAGTATTTTCAAGTGAAGCGAAGCTTTTTTTAGGAACATCAAATTTTTGTGTAAAAACACTTGTGTTATTTTACGTAAATTAAACACGTAATGTAATACATGAAATACACTGCCAGCTCAGTCTTTCCAGCCGAGGACTGCATTTTCGTGCTTATTAGCACTCATCAGCCCGGCATAGGAAGTGACTGAGCTGGAGGTAGAAAACCTCTTAAGGAAGCCAATAGCGGCTTCCGCTAGGGCTGTAACTTACTGAAAAGTAACGTAATGTTTTGTAAGCTTTCTTTTTAAATGATTTTAGATTAAGTTTGAAAGATTCATCCGGTTGCATGTGGCCTACGGGCCGAAGATTGAGCATTGTTAGTACAAAACTTCTTAAGCTTCGAAACTGATTGCGTCAGACATCTATATAAGGTCAGCCGCATATAAGGTCACCCCGTATATAAGGCCATTTTTCTTTAGTCTCGGTTCATAGAATAGGAACTCTTTGTAATGAATTATAGGATAAATGGTCAGGCCTTGAGTACCGTAATTGCTTATGTGGTCACTTTTGTCTGATATTTTTAAGGGGGGGGGGGTCATTTCAAATTTATAGAGATTCAATTCGAAGAATTTTCCGTGGTCTACTGTCTTTTATCGATGAATAGTTATTTCTCTACATAGTTTTTAGTCTCTAAATAGTTTTTACTCTACAAACGTGGTAGTACAGAGAAAGTATTAGAAGGTGGATATACAAACAATGATCCGGAAGTGTTTATATAAACATGCACTCGGAGTATTAATAATTTAAAACATTTTTAAAAAGATATGAGAGAGCATTTTTTTTGCAGAAAACATAAAACTAATTTTGCTTATAAAAAAATTAGAAAACTACGGTAGTCGTGTATTCCGTATTATTTTGAGTGAGATAATTGTATATCAGTACTTTGCTTAAGCTTACTCATATACAATGTTATTCTGAACTTAAAAGCTGAAGATAATAATTTTATTTATTGATTTTTCCATTCAATTTCGATTGGGGTTAAGGACTTAAGGGTCATAATAAACGGATAGTTTTTAATGTAATTAATTTTGCAGAGAATACTACTGCTTATACGTATGCTTATCGTAAGATTCGGTTACAAAGTCATTCCGGTTATAAGGCTAGTTGTGGGAGATCCTGAAGGGTGACCTTACATCGAGATCTAAACTGACTGCGATTGTCTACCTACATCAACCACATGGGTAAAATTAGGATTTACATTTACCCACTTGTCTCCGTGGTAAAATGAAGTTTTTGCACTGAAGTAAATGTAAACATTATTTCATTCACCAAGAAGCAATCACAAAGGCAAATTTTCCATACCCAGTAACTTTCATAGAGCACATTTAAGCACCATGCGCAAAATTTCACTTTTCGATAGAAAAGAAAGTTTCCAAAGTTGAAACTTCGAAATTCTGTTCCTCCTTGCACCAACTTAGCTTGCTGATGGTGACTAAGCTTTCATTTTAGCTTTTATACGGGCTTATGTATGTTTAGGTACAGGAATATCTGAGGCACCATAGCTATTAAACGGATGAACTAGTTTTTATTTCTTTTTGGTAGAAAGGTGCCTTGATTTAGTTTCTTAGCGGGTTTCACACAATGTACGGACTGCGGGTCACATGGGTTCTGCGAAGCTGATCTTCGTAGCCAGTTATTGTTTAGAAGGTGACTTGGACGAGTTCTTAGCCACTAATGAAAAAGTACTCATCTATGGCCCTAGAGACCTACGGGGATAGCAAAGCTAATCGACGAGGTACGGTGGTACTTTTCGAAAGGGGACATGGAGAGTTCTTAGATGCTGGTATAGAAACCTACGACCTGCGTGCCTACATCTGTAAATCTGTGCATGTATCTGTCTGTGTCTGTAACCCTGTTTTTTCCGGACTGTTAACGTTTACCACGTTACTACTTTTGTCGTTGGGTACAGGATATCCAGAGAAAATTAATCTTTCCTGTCTCACCCCTCTTAACCTTGAAGGGTCAGAGATAGGAATTAAAAGTACCATTTCAATCCTCACCACCGCAGGTGACAAACGGGGCAGGACGAGCGAAGCGAGCCGGTTGCGAATGCCTCTAGTAAATCTATACTACTAAAACTCGATCGTGTCTTTAATCCTATTTTCTCCTAACTGACAGTGTTTACCAGGTGATGTCAGGCGAATGTAACTTCTCCCCCCCCCCGTGCACTTACAAAATTTAGCATATTAAATTGAGAAAACTTCCAATGACAATTTGAGTTATCTATTTATATAATTGCAACAAACAGCCAGCCGTGGACAGGTATAGGGTTTTAAATGCTTTTTTTTTCTCTCCTTTTTGTCATTTATTGCACGTTCGCTTTTCTACAAACATTCTTATTTGGTTTCGCTGATAAAAAGAGCGAAAAAAAGTCTAATTCCAAGAATTAACTATTGTTTGTATCGAATCCAAAACAAGTTTCTTCAAATATCTCAAAAACTCATTTATGCAGATACTGCCGTTTACCTGCCAACGACAGTTTAAGGGATCTCATTCGTTCAAAATCCTGCAGGAAAAATGGATGCATTCAAAAATCAGGAAGCAATGTTTATGAAAGCAGATGTTTCGTAACCCCAGCTATTTCTGATAAATGTCTGCCATACTTCATGGTTTGCGTAACATTAAATAATGTTTCGGTTGTAGAGAATAGTCTACTTTATTTTTAAAAAAAATTATTTTCTCTTGTTCGTAAGTACACGTACAAAACACGTTCAAAAATAATTTAAAACAGTCCTCGGAACTTACCTAAAGTTAAGGGTACACAACATTATTTTCATAGGGACCTGCACTGCTTTTGCAAATGCTCTTTTCATCTACTACAAATGAAATTGGGTAGACTAATAGACTACTGTCATTTATGTTTCTTTTCAATGTTTACGTTTTCCACGATCGCTTAAGAAAATCCTTTCGAATTTGGTCGTTAAATAGCATTATGGCTATGCGTACTTGCAAAACATTTTTTAATGATAGCAAACATTAAAAACGCGTATGCAACTTATGCGTTACCGGACTGTAAATCAAAGGTCTATTTGTGAGTACTTGCTTCAAAGTTTCTTCGCAAAGAACGTTATCTTGTTAATTCCTACGCATTTCAAATCGCGTTTCTGTTCAACATTGATTGCAAGTAGTAAACTTTTCTCTGGTTACACTAACAATAAGAAACACAATCATGAAATACCGCCCCCCCCCCCACTGCACACACACACAATTCCTATATTTAAACTCTTCACTATAAACCCGAATCCCGCGATTACTATGGGTGACGTAGATGTAGCTAACTTTGCTCTTCCCGCGATTTCGACGTGCGTGACGCATTTTTAAGATCTTATTCCGTCATTTCATCATTCAACTGCCAGTAATGTATTTTCTGTAATATTTAGATTCACCTCTAGCCCATTTTGCAAGACATGAGAGTTTCAATGATAGTGTTGTCTGTTGCTCATGAAATTGGGGGAAAAAATCGTAACGAAATTCGATTTTGGTGCTACGAATGAAAAGTTGAGCTTTACCGTGAAACTTGTTTTGAGGTTTATCTTATTAGGCATCATTTCATTCGAATTTTAAATAAATCCAATTCATATTTTTTGTATTGCTTTTCAGATATAAAAAATACTAATATTTTGAAGCAATTTTGTTAAAAAAATGAAATGCCCAAAAATTTTTCCAAAATACAAAATCTCCATCATTTAAGACTGATACGATTAAAAAATACATCACGTTATACGCTAAAAGCAATATTTATGACAAGTGTATTGGTGGATATCGGTCATAAAATATTTATTTTATCACCGCATCCTAATAACCATTCCCTTTTTTTTACGGATATGCCAATTTTCCTATTCTAGAACATCACCGATCATAATATGACGGATGCACATTTCTCGGTCATTTCCATTCCATTTGTAGAAACAAGAAACCCAACGAGTCGAGTCCTATCGCAATTCGTGATTGCAAAAAACATAACTCAAGACGTTATAATTCAAATGAAAACTAGATGCCGCATGTTTATTTTATTTTTTTAGTTTATTTTCTCTTTTGAAATTGGTTTCTAACCCTCTTGAGATTGTGCGCTAAAAAAAAAAATCAACATTTGCAAATGTGTATTTTATTTTAAGCAATACTGCTTTCGAAACAAAATCTGCATTCAACCCCGTCAGTTCGATAAAGCATCTTTCCACCCCCCACATCCCCATGAGCCGTGTACATCATTCTTTTATGAAAAAACTCTTACCTTTACGTTTTCAAGTTTCTCCTCGGTATTAAATTGTCGCTACCTGTTTACACCGCGTTTCGTGTAGCAGGAAAAAATCCGCGATTTCTTGCATTTGAAGATTTTTAACACTACTTGACTGCTGTCAAAATCAAATGCAAATTTATTTACACAAGTATGCAGATCCAACTAGATTTCAACCACAATCACGATCTGTTTTCATCGCGCGTTCATTTCAAGCCTTTTCAAATTCGTCTCCGAGACTCGATTTTTTTATCGCCCTTTTGGCGACATTCGCATTCAATAAAACTGCACTTAAACACTTACCGAGCAACAAATGTCGAACTCATCTCCAGCCGATTCAAGAATAAACTTTGATTTCGACTAGGCCTTTATGTAAATTTAGACACTAGATTTCAGAATGTCAGCCAAATTCGGGAATCAGAATTAGTGATGTGCCGGATCGTCAAAAAAGTAGATCCGCGGATACGAATCATTAGTCTCAAGATCCACGGATACGGATCTCAATTTTTTTTTTAAACCCAATCTCAATTTTTTTTTTTGTGACGCTGATTTAAAATCCTAAATATAGTCAACATGCATTGACGCTGAATTAATTGCTAAGTCGAAATCAGCGGCGAAAAATGCTAAAAACAAACTTCTTTGGACTTTGGGGAGAGGGGGGCTCTTGGCGGCAGCTTTTTAGTATTTCGGGGGCATTATGCATAATTAACACTTTCCAATGATTATTCATAATCCCCAATAAAGTTGGTAAATGTAATAAACTATTCAATATTTACCGGTTTACTCATAAAATCTTCGACGCGTAATGGGAAATGTAATACACTAGAACCTCTTCAATTCAAACTAATAGGTCGTCCGAATAAATGAAAGGAAAAACTAACCTCTAAATTGAGCCAAGGTACATAAACTGTACACCGTAAGAATGGTATTTTTAATCCAAGATAAGCAATATATAACTGCATAAGAGATCATTACAAAAATACAAAACACAAGGTTGCCCCCCCCCCCGTTCTATGAGAAGAGCGCACTCCCGTAATTATTGCGCAGACCCCCCCCCCAAAAAAAAGCAAGAGCTCTCCCCCAAAATGAGAAAATATCCTTATACCCGTAAAAACAACCCCCACACCCTAAAAATGGCAATGGCATAGTCTGCGTCATGACCTCCCTAGGTGGACACCTCTGAAAATATGGCCTACAAAAATGCACTTTTGCGCTGACTGACCTTTTATTTATACAATATGTTCGTTCTAAATGGCGGTCCGGATTAAACGAAGTCCGGTAGAATAGGGTTCGGATTAATGAGGGTTTACTGAAATTCAGATGGTTTTATGGAGTAGCAAGGTTTTTATTCTACGAAACGCCGCTTTTAAAACTGAAAAAATTGTTCAGAGTTGGAAGAACGTAGTGATAGATATCAAACCCTACAGCCCAATGTAAAAACGAGTTGATGTGTGCGTCACATGACTTCCTTTTACTCCAATTTAATGTCATTTCCCATTACTGGCAATTTTAATGTAATTCAATCATTTACTCTCTAAATATCACCAACAGTGGCCAAATTGAGACCGGATTTAAAAGAAAAAAAAAAGAAATTAACAATGATTCACCCCCCCCCCCAAAACAGGCAAAAGACTCTTTTAGAAAGACCCGAATGCAACCAAAAGGGGAGGTGCAAAATTAGACCCCACTAGGAGTCTGCGTACCAAATTTCAACTTTCTACGACATATCGTTCTCTAGTTATGCGACATACATCCGCACATACATACGTACATACAGACGTCACGTTGTAATTAACTCGGGAATCATCAAAATGGATATTTTGCGTGTTTATGTTTTTAGGCACTTGTTTACGTGTGGTCGATTCGAAAAAAAACTCAACATTCATTCGGGGGTTACAAAAACGGAAATTAAGGTCGATTTTTGAGTGAAAATTTTTTCGCGAATACAATACTTCCTTTTTGGTAAAAGGAAGTAATTAATAAAAGTCGTGCTTTTGTGCTGGATGGGAGGTCACGAGAGATCAATATGACTTCCCCAAAATTTCCTATTGCGGCAGATTTTGTCCGACGATTTGGAAAATTTGGAGACACCACTGAAATGTAGGAATATGAAAAACAAATTATTTTGATGCTGCGTTCGTGCGAAAAGCTGAAAATCACCTCCCCTCCTCCACCCATTCCCAGAAATTTAAGTTTGAAGCGCTCTTAATTTTGTACTGTAATTGAAAATCTTTAAACTTGACATGACGTCTGTTTTAGATGTCGGGGAGTTCCATCAACAAAAAATCTTTAAACAGTGGTGGCTAACCTTTTTTTTACCAGATGGCCGTACCTAATTTTTAAAATGATTCTCGAAGGCTGAAGCCCACATAAAATTACGAAATCTTTGAAAATCACCGACCAATCTTTGTTGTTATCAATTATTTAATGCTTATTTCATCAATTGCATCCGTTTGCCAGAAACCAATTTCTGAACTTCTTGGCACCAAATTTGCGAAATTGTGACTAATCGTGTTTTCGATATGTTATATTGGACAAAACAGCGGACCGCACGAGTCAGTGTCATGAGCCGCATGCGGCTCGCAGGCCGTAGGTTAAGCACCACTGTCTTAGAACATATGAATTTGATACCAGCATAAGTTATGTAATATGCGTTGTAAAATACATTGAAAATTGCAAAATTTAAAATTTCTGAAAATAAAAGAAATCCAGCCTTGTTATTTCAGTAAATACTTCGTTTTAACGTAAATAAAACAGAACTTTGAATTAAGTAATAACAATTAGTAGTATTTCTACATTTCTAGACATAAATATGCTTAGTTAAGCGAAAAACCGAATAAACACAGCAGACGCATTTTTAGAACAGTTCCGCATCTAAAACAAACTAAGCTCATAATCTATATAAGGGGGGAAAAGTACGCATTTCGCAACTAAAGTTCAACTATTGGCTTTTGCACTTGTCCGACTATTACTGCGCCTAGCTACTGTGCAGCTCTGGTTAGTTGAGCTGTGACCTTGATTATGTTTACCTGTTTTAGGGGAGTTTAGTGAAAAATAGACGTGTAATTGGTCCAGATTTTAGCTGGAATATTTTTGAAAAAATACTAAGAAAGCCTACAACTTTGCGCCTATTACCCCTCCCTATTATCCGAAACAGAGGTAAACATTGTCAGAGCTCAACTTCTCAGAGCCGCAAAATAGTTCATCGTTGATATTCCTGACCTTCAGAGAGAGATGATTATCTAACGCATTCCCGAAGTGATATTCCTAGGTCTGGAACATCGTCAAGCAAAACAAATTTTTCTTCCCAAAATTTTAACTGATTTCTGGCAAAATGATGGAATTGATTACATGCCTCAATCCTCATTACGAGTTGGATTAGTGACGCAGCAAGAAGCGGGGGGGGGGGGGGGGGGAGGGGGCGTGAACACCCCCCCCCCAGAGCCATTGATTTGAATATGAATGAAAATTCTGATACAGTAACTTATAAACATGAAAGGGCTGTTTTGAACTTATAAAAAAAAACCCTCTCAGAAGGTATTTTGATCAAAACACCCCCTCCAGAAGGTGTTTTTGAATTTAAAGAAAAAACTGTCCCAGAGGTATTTTTCCGACCCCCCCCCCACCCAGAAAGTATTTTTGATCAAAACCCGCCTCCAAAAGATATTTCCGGCTGAGCTAGGAAAATGGATGTTATATAAATTCTGCGACCCCTCTCCCCAAAGGTGATGGAGCAATGCCCCGCAAAATGAGATTTAAAAAAACGATAAAACCAACCTCCCCTAAAAATTTCAATGGCGCAGTCTGCACCATAAATTATCCCTCGCGAGTACTCCCTTAAATTTGATAAATGATCCATAATTTATCACATTTACAAATTTTAGTGCTGATTTTGATTAAGGACCGATGATTGTGCAACATCACCGGATTGATTGCATTTAGTTACATATATATAAGAAAAAAATATATTAAAATTTCAAAAGGTACGGCCTGTTGAGTTGTTAGAAACAAAAAGTGAGAATTGGTTTTAAAACATGTTTTTCAGCAAAATGCACTTACATTGCCGTGGGCAGGTAAAGAGCAGTTACTGCAAATTTTAATTTTTGTCATCTATTGTATACGTTAGCTTTATTGTACAAGCTAGCTTACATGGTTCTCGCTGAAAAAAAAGGCGAAACAACGTCTAATTATTACCTTTCCTTGTTGATAGTATTGAATCCAAAACGTGATTCTTCAAACATCTCGAAAACTCATTTTTGCAAGTATTGCCTTTTACCTGCCCCCAGGTGTCCCCAACCCTTAAACTCAAGGGCGCACCCCCCCCCCCCCCCCAAATGAGAAAAATACCCTTCAAAACAGCTCCTCTAAAAATTTTAATGTCGCAGTCTGCGCCATACCCCCTCCCCCCAGGTGGGCATCCCTGCCTGCCCACCGTCGACGGCAGTATAGCGCATGCAAAGAAAATTCAAAAAACAAAGACCTAAAATTTACCTTGCGTGGGCAGGGATCCCTATGAAAGGTCATTGTGGCTCCCCCAAAATTCTTTATTCGGCAAAATTACCATCATCCGGCAGAACAATCATCATCCGGCAAAACAATCATCATCCGGCAAAACTATCATCATCCGGCAAAACTATCATCATCCGGAAAAACTATCATCATCCGGAAAAACTATCATCATCCGGAAAAACTAACATCATCCGGAAAAACTAACATCATCCGGAAAAACTATCATCATCCGGAAAAACTATCATCATCCGGAAAAACTTCGAGATCTATTCGGAAAGATATCATCATTTGGCGAAATTTGAAGTTCCATTCGGCAAAATTTGAAGATCCATTTTGCAAAACTATCAGCAATTGTTTAAATTTATAGTGTGATCAGGCAAATTGAGAATTTCCGTCCTCCCAAAATAATTAAGTTCGGGGCTCCCCTGTCTGAAGGAGAGGGGCGGTGCTTTTTCAAAACGTCCGTTATATTTTTTAAGGATTGGCAAGCTGAGAGGGGGGATCCCAGAACAACATCTCCAGCCTTGAAATATCCAAATTATCTGGCGATATCACTCACACACTGTTTTTAAGCCAAATTAAACAGATCTGCTGTATTTTATTGTGCCACGGAAGAAAATTTCCTGCGATCAACTCTAATCGAGGCTGATCGCGAAGTTTAAAACTCTTTCAATGCTCGCTTCGGAGATTTTTTCTCAAAATGGACACTGTTTGCAATTGTAGAAGAACAGTTCTTGGTTTTCAGCAAGAAACCCCTCATTGGAGCGAAAGATGCACTCATTTGCATACTATCAGCGCGAAAGTTCGATAACGGGATTTGATTGGCCGAGATCGGGAGAGGAAAGCTGACGGTCCTCTTTCATCGATTACGCTAGTTTTGTTCAAGTTTGTATTTGTACGCGAATTAGCAAGTTCGCGTGCCGAAATAGCTCAGTTAGGAGAGCGTTAGACTGAAGATAAAATCAAGCAAGTTCTCTTGTAGCTTGTCTCGATTATTAACTTATAATATTTAGGATACTTAAATGCTGTGCTGTCTACAAACTTCCAAGAGAATGAAAGTAAGTTTATTCAACACATTTTCACACCATATTTTAATCTTAAACGAATATCAGAAATGCTTTGTGCTAAAATATGATTAAAATGGAAAAACAGCATGTTGTATTTACGTTGTTTTTTCATTGCTTTCATGTTTCAGAATAGAAAATCTTAGATAAGGGGTTCCCTAAGTAGGTGCCACGGTACGATGGGGTGCTGCAGGGTGTGTCACTAAGTGTCCACGGTACGCAAATGGGAGTGTCGTGAAAAAATTTTAATTTTTCGAAGGGTATCGCGAACCGGAAAAGTTTGGGACCACGGTCTTCGATTTTTTTAAGTCCGACTTTAATGCGGAATTCTCTCGACAAATGTTGTTGTTTTCATTTTATTCGTGTTTGTGATAATTCCCACTAACTGATTTAATATTGGTTTTTTAACTAAAATGTTTGAAAAAAAAAAACTCTCCCTACTTGCGAGGTAAATTAAACCATGTGATTTTAGAAATGTCATATCTCTGATGGTTTTGCAGGCAAAGAGGAAGCAACGGGGTGGAGGATCCTGTTTATCCTATCACTTTTAAGCGGGGATTATGAATTAGATTTTGTGTTTTCCTCGAACATTTTTGTTTTTATGTGTGTGAAATGTTTTCCACCAAACACTTAGGTTTAAATGCACAATTTTGCAATCGTCTTACAATAGAGTGCCTAAGAAAGGGGGGGGGGCATTATATAGGTTATATTATTGACATTGTTCGAGGATGTTTCGAAGGGATTGTTTAGGGGGCTCTCTAGTTTTGGGGGTAGCTCTATAGCATCTCGGGGGTGCGCCATCCCCCTTCTCTGGGGGGGGGGCGGAGGGGCATACACATCTACCTACGAATAGTATAATTTTCTTCAGTCATATTAATATTTCAATCTCTGTTTAGGGGACTTCTCCCTTTTCATGAGGGGTGGGATTTGAAAAAATAAAGTCGGAGGTGGAGTCGGACGGTTCGAATTCCCGGAGCTGGAGTCGGCCACTTTTCTTCCGACTCCGCAGCCCGAGTATGGAATTCAACTGATTTATTCAATTACAAACGGATCAGTTCCTTTGAACCTTATTACTCACGTGACGGAAGGGAAGGGAATTTTTTTAGTAAACAAATAACTAAGTATCATGTTTTGGTTTATTGTTTTCATTATCCCAATACCAAAGTTAAGAATTTGGAACATGACTTTTGTCCACCTAGCTTGTACTAATTGAAACACTGTACGTAGGTTACATTATTAAAATTGTTCAGGGAGTTAAGAAGGGGTTGTTTAGGAGGCTCTAGTTGTCTCAACTAACGACAAAATGAGAAAGGATTATTTGAAAAATTTATTTTTGAGATGAATAATTACCCAAATAAACAATGGACAAAATTCGCTGTTTTTCGTGCACATGTTGTGATTCACAAATGCAGTGCTTTTTTTAAATTTATTTGGCTGTTTTCGGGCAGAATAGGTGTAAATAACTACTGTGAGCTGTACTTTAATAAGAATATTTATAAAAATCAACTGATTTTTTTCGTTCTTTTTCAGTAATTTCAACTGCAACTAAATTATCGCAATATTTTCCCCTGAAATTAAGTCTTATTGATAACACATTATTTACAATGGCCTTTAAAATTTCCTTTATTTATGTTGCTTGATTTAATTTTGCTGTTTATGAAAATGTTGATCAGTTTATTAGTTATGCCTTCAAACTTGCTATTTATTTTAGTAATTTATTATTGCTATTTTTCGAAATTACTGGTTGTTTGAAAGTGCTATGGATACATTTAGTATCCGCAGAAATTGAAGACGATGGTGAGAGAGAGAATGGGGGGGGGGGGGTGGAGGGGCATTCTTCAAAAACGTTTAGGAATCGGAAAAGAAAAAAGGTTAACTAATTCATTTAAAAAGATTTTGCCTTTATATATAATATGTCAGAATTTGCCTCTTTAATTTTATTATTTTATACAAAATATAACGTTGCTTAACGTGCCAGATCTAAGTGGGCAGCAATCCAGGCCCTTTCCCCGGGCAGTAACTTCTGGGGTGGTGAACGAATCCACCCTATTTCTGTTTTTTTTTTTCCCTTTGAAATTCGATATAAAAACTTGGAACTAAGATGGGTAGTGGCGGTAGTTTAAAGATTTGCCCTGGTACTGAAAAATCAAATATCAGGTACTAGTTACTTTAGTGCGTCGGGTCCAAACCGATGGTTAGAGAACCCTGGGGGTTCGCGAGAGGTATAAAGGAGGTTCGCAAAAAAAAAATGTTGTGATGGCAGAATTCAATATTGGATCTAGGGAAGGGTGGTGGTGGGGGGGGGGAGTAAGCCGTTGGGCGGTAACTTTGTGGAAGCGATAAATCCACACTATTTCTGTGTTTCTATTCTTTTCAACTAGGAAAACTGGAAGGAATATGGGTAAGGGTGGAAGTTGTAAGTTTTTGCCCCGGTTCCGAAAAATCGTAGATCAGCCGCTGGTGAAATTTTAACGTGCTTAATTGAGATGTACTCTTCAATTCAAACAGTTTTTTGTTCATTATTTACTCGTTTGCGCCTTTCACATTCGACATATCCTATGAATGAAAATATTAGCATACTGGCTGACATATATCGTACATTTAAAGAATTAAGTGTGTCATTACAAGGAGAATTTTACTTTATAGCAACGTTAGTATACTTTTATATTTTGTAATTGTGTTTTAGTTCTTGTTGTGAACGATTGAGCAACATCAAACTTGGAAAATCCCTCAAAATTTATTGTGTAATCCTGTATGAGTGGTTGAGTGGGTTTTTTTTTCTTTTTTTTGGCTTGTCACATTATGACTTACTATCCAATGGGTTCGCGAACATCTCTCGAAATTTTGGAAGTAGTCCAGTCAATAGGTAGAAAAAAACGGGCTTGCCTTACAAAAAATGGGGTCAAAGATTTTATTTTTTAAATTTGTGTACACTAGTGCCAATATAAAAAAACCAAGTTATCCAACACGAAAGACCTCGGGAGAACTTTTGGGGGCCGAAAAACCCCAAAAATTTGTGACTTTTTGTAGTATTTTCAAAATATCTCAAAAATGGTTACAATTACAAAAAAACTTCCAAAGCAAATGATAAAGAGGATTAAATTTCCTTCAACTTTTGTCATTACAACATTTTTGTAGCATGAAAAGCAAGCGAGTTACAGCCTCTTGAAAGTCACACTTTTTCTGAACCCCTTCAGCGAAGTGCGTGAAAGCGCATCGGATAACGGAGGAAAAAAGGAGAAAAGCCGGCAGTCTGACCTTGGAAATCATTTGTCTTTCACAGTTGAGGGTAAATGCCTCCGTTCCCTTTAAGTTAAACAAAACACCCCCATTCCATCCCCCCCCCCTTTTTTTTTCTCCAAATGAGATGAATCGACTCAATAGCTACTCATGTTGGTCACTTCAGGGTTTGAGCGAGAGTATGTTTTATCAATTTGTATGTTCTGAATTACAATTTTTTTTCATAGAAATGATTACGCCTGACCAAGGTGTTTTATATTATTATCATTATTATTTGCGAAATCAGTTTGCATGAATGCGAAATAAAGATTGTGAAGGAGAAGGGAACAGAAAATCTTCAAAGATGCAGCGCAAAACGGCAAAATGAAAAACATCAGCGTTTTTTGAGGTTCTTAAAAGAAGTGACAATTCACACTGCCTGTCACAAATGCTATATCAATGAGCAATCAATCTCTTCCCTTGAAGTAATGGTTGAACCTAACATGTTAACTAAATTCCACAAGAAAGGTTTCTGGCAAATTGTAACAAAAATAATTGTCTTATTCTACTTCTTGAGACATATTTCGAAGAGTGTGGCATTGAAGTCAGGCAGACTCAAGATGATGTCGACTTACTTTCTGCTCTTTCAAAGGCAAAAGAAACTGAAAAGGTTGTTATAGTAGGCGAGAGGATTGATGACAGCTTTAGGACAGCCTTCCAGCAACTTGTTCTTTTTAAAACCTGGAAGAGGGAATGCTTGTGATTTGTTTTTTTCCCCACTAAATCTTTTAAGTTTGACCCCAAAAATATTCTTTTCATCCATGCGTTTAGTGGGTGTGATACGACTTCGGCAATCTTTGGCCAAGGCAAAATTAAGTTGTACAAAATAGTCAAAAAAAAAAAAAAATAAATAAATAAAATAAAAAAAAATCATGAACTTAAGGAAGCTGTTGAAGTATTTATGGACCCAATCTGTCATCATGATGCCTTCCTTAGCTGCAGCTGGAGAAAACATTTTGCAAATATTATACACAGGTGATGTAAAGTATTTGAACCTATCTTTGGATACTTTGCAATTTAATCTTCTTATAAAACTAGTATACAGGGCTAAGATAAATCTTGCAGGGCTACCTGCTGGACGTTATCACTCATATCGGTTCTACCACCAAATTCAAAGTTGTTTGGGCAACATAATTGATCCAGAGAAATGGGGTTGGGAACGCAAGACGCAAGGTCTAATGCATGTTGACACGAAAAGAGATTCAGTTACTCAGAATCTTTTGAAGATTGCACCTTGTACCTGCAAGAAAAATTGTACTGGAGCCTGTTCTTGTCACAAGGCAGGTTTAAAATGCTCCAGCACGCGCAAACACTGCAGTGGCACAAATTGTGAAAATGTTGCAGAAATTTCATCTTTGGATGAGACTGCCGAAGAAGATGATTTGTTCTAGGAGCTTTTGGAATTACCGCAACAAGGAGATGAACAATTAAAGGACCATAGCTTCTTTCTACCCCCTACAGATTCTGAACCGGAAGAACCTGGACCTTCAAAACGGCTTCGAAGAAGATAAACAGCGCATTTTGTTGTCATTTCTCTATTTGCTTTAAGGTCGAATGAATCTCTCTGTAATTTAGATGTATGTATTAATCTTCTACAGTTGGATTTTCATTTTGTAAAGTAATTCTTTTGGGTTTTTCATGCCTCAAAAAGTCAGTTTCTGCAGAATTTTTTCAAAGTGTTCATTACGTATTACTATTGTACCTTTATTTATTCATTATTATGTCTATTGTTTGTTTATTATCACCCTAATATTTATTCATTCATATTTATATTCGAATGTTGCATTTTCGCTTGTAATAGAATAGATGATACGAATTATGTGCTTTAAATGAATGAGAAGTATATGTAATTCAATTACAAACTGCAATATAAATCATATGTTATTGGAGTCTGACTGAAGATTACCCTCTGTCAGACTAGAAATATTAGTTCGTGAGCGGTGGGGGAGGGTTTATTATTATTATTTTATCAGAGCATAGGTTGCATGACTGTGTTGATTGTTTGCTTATTAGCTGCCTAATATTCATTCCTTCACATTAATATTTAAAAATCCCATCTTTGTTTGCAATAATTAGACTAGAATGTACGAATTATATCCCTCAAATGAATGTATATATTGTGTAATCCAGTTACAAATAACAATATATCATCTATTATTGGAGTCTGATGAAGACTACCTTTGTCAGATCAGAAAAGTTAGTTCGTGAGCAGTGCGGAAGGTTTTTCTTTAAAATTATTATCGCATCGTCGTATGTGCTTTAAATGAATGCGTATATATGTATTTCAGTTTCATAATACATCGTTTGTTTTTGGAGTCTAGTGGGAACTAATCTGTCAGCCAGAACTGCTACTGTGTCCAGCGGGGGGGGGGGGAGCAAGAAACTCAAACTACTCTAACTGTCGATAAACTCTCTGAAACTACAGTTTCTATTCAAATTCTAATAATTATGACACCTTGCTTTTTTTTTCGGAGTGGAGGAAAACTGCCTATTTTCAAAGAGCTATAGCAAGCTTGTTATTTGTGCTACAAAAAAGTTTTAAATACAAAAGTTGTAGGAAATTTTATGTTCTTTAAACTTTACATTTAAAACTTTTTTCTAAGTTGAACCATTTCGGAGATATTTTGGAAAAAACAAAAAAAGTCATAAATTTTTGTGGTTTTTCGGCCCCCAAAAGTTCTTCCGGGGTCTTTCGTGTTGGATAACTTGGTTTTTCCATGTCGGCACCAATATGCACAAATTTAAAAAATAAAATCTTTGACCCCATTTTTTGCAAGGTAAAATGTATCTATTGACTGGACTAAAGGGGTTCGCAAGGGAAAAAAGGTTGGGAACCGCCGCTTAGTGCAATCATTTTTATTTCCTTTTACAAAAAAGGAAGTATTGTATTCGCGAAAAAATTTTCACTCAAAAATCGGCCTTCATTTCCATTTTTCTCATCCCCGAATGAATTTTTTTTTCGACCCGACCACACGTGGATATATGCCTAAAAACGTGCAGACACCAGAAATATCCATTTTGACGGTCCACGAGTTAATTACAACGAATTTTCTCGTGACGTCCGTAAGTACGTATGTGCGTATGTATGTGTGTATGTATCTCGCATAACTCAAAAACGGGATGTCCTAGAAAGTTGAAATTGGGTACGTGGACTCCTAGTGGGGTCTAGTTGTGCACCTTCAAATTTGGTTGCATTCGGATGTTCCTAAGGGGGTCTTTTTCCCCTTTTTGGGGGGGAAATCATTGTTAATTTCGATGTAAACTCAACTTGTGTTAAAATTTGTTGGACACTTGGTGATATATCACCAGTCGTTTGGTCGCCAAGTTTTTTCGCCAACTTGACGACAAATTTGGAGATTTTTAAAAAAAAAATTTTTAATTTTGTTTCACTTTGGCCACTGTTGGTGATATTTAGAGAGTAAATAATTGAATCACATTAAAATTGCCAGTTACGGGGAAATGACATTAAATTGGAGTAAAAGGAAGTCATGTGATGCACACATCAGCTCGTTTATGTATTAGTTTCCACGCTCTTGCTCAAAATACATATGAGGTAGTGAGAAGCAAAGGGATACAAGTAGTAATATTAAAAATTTGGAGATAACCAGTACAAATGGTAGGTAACCCCCCCCCCCCTCTGTCTTTTGGCAAGAGATAGTACTAGTAGCCCTGGTAGGTGCTGCTGTATAGCATGATTTAGAAAAAAAAAATCATTGGAAGTCTACCTAGGACGTAATCTTAATACGTGTTTTACTCAACTTGAAAATGTCCACTTACATCCCTTTGCTTCTCACTGCCTCATATCATTAGGGATGGGAACGGTGAGAAAAACCATAAATATTGGATAAAAAACAGTTTTTTCGGTTTACTCCCAAGGGGTTTTATGTTTTCTTGAAAAATTCGTAATTTCTTGCACATAATAATGTACAGAATAACGGAAAATTTTTCGGACGCCAAGCTTTATTTTTGTTGCAACATGTGCTGTTAACAGGTATGCAAATATTTTTGCCAAGTTTCAAATACACATTAAATGAGTTGACAGTTCTAATTTTTTGGCCCATATAAAAATCAACATAATTTTCCAATGTGTTTAAGATCCTTAAAAATTATTAAAATCTCTGCAAAGTTGTTGAAATTATTTCATCCATTGATTAATAACATGCTTTACTGTTTTCAATTTACATGCGTTCATTTTATCCGACTTATTGACGCGTTTAAACAGTTCTGATATTCTATTATCTTGAATTTGGGTTGTGTACGGTAGAAAGAATTTCTTGTTTTGAATTTGTATTTGCATAGAATGTTGATGCTTTCCTGAATTCAAATTTCCTGTTTTACTTTTCAGATAGTTTAATCATCATGCGCTCAAGTTACGTGAGTAAATTTTCCTATTTTTTACTAATAAAAATAAAATGAGAATTCAAGATTATTTGTAGAATTTTATTTTTGTGAATGTTATTTGAAATTTCATTAAACTTCTCTCGGTAAAACATTCAACTTATATGGATGTATAGATGCTGAAGGAACTTAATTAAAATACACTAGATGTAAGCAAAAAATGCGCCATTTGGCGATGTCAATCTCATATTTGGCTAGCAAAACAACAAATTGATGCTAAACAGACGGCAGAAATACATAGGCGGATTTACGGGGGTGCCAAGAAATGCTCCGCACCCCCAACATTTTTGGCAGGATTTTCGGAAATTTTTTTAATGAAATACATTTCATCAGGAAAATATATATATCATCAGGAAGTTTGCAAATCAACTTATGTTTTTCTATAACCACAATGCAAGTTAATTTACTTGAAAGCAATCCAAAATATAAAATTATATGCAGTTTATTGCGTGACCCGCGCGTGTCTTCTCCCCACACATCGCCAGAGAGAGGGCAATTGTGCTACGTATTAAGAACAAGTATTTTTATCCCTTAGAAAAGAATGATAATAAGCAGTTATATGTATCAAATAAACATAATTCTTAGATTATTTATTATTCAGTGCTGTATAATAGAATAACTGTGTACTCTGCAGTTGGATATTTATTGGTATATCATTACAATTTTTTTCTTTCAAACAACTATGGCAAAAAATATGACAATTGTAATATCCTTCCTCAACAACGATACAAGATACAACAAAGTCCTTACACTTCATATCAGCCAAAAGTGCTATATAACAGCCCCCCTCCCGATATTGTTGCACCTCCAGAATTCACAGCCTAAATCCGCCTACGCACAAATGCTATTTTTTAAATTTTTATTCCAGACAATTTACAAAAGTTGTCCATTGTGGCAAATCTTCTGGCAACCTGTTCGTTTACTTCCAGTCCATCTTTCCGTGAACAGAGCATAGTTTTCAATCCAGATTTTAAATAAGCGAACTATGTATTTATAATTAAGAATTAAACATCGAAACGTTTTGTTTTGTTGGGTTGATTATGCTTGGATTGTGTAAAAAGGAATGTTCCTCATCCAGTTCAACGCTAGTTTCCCTTCAACTTAAAGCATCTTCACTTTAAAAAAATAAGGTTAGACATATTTTCATGAAATTTGGTACAAAGTTAGTTTGTAGCATGGAGATGTGCACCTCGAAGCGATTTTTCGAAAATTCGATTTTGTTCTTTTTCTATTTCAATTTTAATATTTTCAGGAGCAAAATTATCATAAGATGGATGAGTGAATTACGAAATTATCATGACGTGGAACCGTAACATGGGAAGAGCGAATGAACATAGCCATTTGGCGAGAAATTCCTCATCCATTATTTGTAAATATACAGGCGAACCAAATAACTTTTTGATTTTTCTACTACGGGCAAAGCCGTTCGGGTACCACAAGTTATATATAAGCTTGTATACAAGCTGTAAGTGCGTTAAAGGTTAAACTTATTTTATGTGCAATTTTTAAATGGATTTTTAATATTTTAAATGAGTTCTTTTACACTTAAGCCTATTCAGCATTGAAATTGTAAAGTTAGGCACTTTCAAACTTGAAGAAATTTGATGTTTTACGTCTGCGATTTGAAATTGCAATAACGAAATGGAATACGCAGGGGGGGGGGGGGGGGAGCAGTTAGTGTGAAGAGAAGTTAGTATAAAGATATCGTGAAATTGGCGTGTGAATATGGCGGACAGATTTCGTATAAAAAGTAAAGTGCGCGATTAAATGTGTGTCCTAAATATTAAATTCATTCTTTGTACTGCTAACCATTTCTGAATTGTGCGAGATACGTACGTACTTAGAGACGTCATGAAAAAACTCGACAAAATGACCTCTGCCTAAGCATTAGTATGACTTATGTTCGTATGGACGTAATTAAAATGAAATGAATCGAAACGGAAATCTAATTGCGAGTTTATTTTATTTATTTTATTATTTTATTGTTTTTTGTGAATATGAAACCCCTTTAGTTCATTCAAGCAAGTAAAATATAACTCAAATGATGAATGCTTATTTTGTTTTTGTAATCGTCCCCTGATTTATTGAAAATTAACTTCTATTATGTTATAGACTTTTCAGTTTTCTTTCTTTAAGTGTTCTTGAATTTAAGTAGTCAATACGAAGTGTGCGAAATTTTGAAGTGTGAGTCTGTGAATTTTTTTTAAACTTTTCACGAACTGGAGTTAGTGAAATTAAATTTTTAATAACTATGCTGCTGTTGTCAGTCAAATGCTCTAGATCTGTGGTTTTGTTTTTAAAAATTTAAAATTATTGAAAATAAGAAGTTAAAATTGAGATATTTCGCCGCTAAGTATTTTGACAAACACTGAATAACACTTAAATTGGAGTTATGGTGAAAACCTGAATTCGGTGAGACTAAATAATGGAAGAAAAAGTTTTATACCAAAATGCGACATTTATGATTAGCAGTCAGTTGCAGCCCTTAAGCCAGGGCCAATGCATACAAAATGTGCTAAATTAAATTAAGCTACTCGAATCTTAGATTCAATGAAAGGACATCTGTCTCCAGCTCAGTTATTTGCTATTCTAGACTGTCGAGTCCATTAGAAGGGCAAAACTGCTAGGTTCGGATATCATAACTGGTTCAAAATATCTTCATCTATATATAATAGCGAATGATCGAGTAAACGTTCCTGACGTCATCAACAATAAAACTCGCACCACGACATAATTCGATAACATGTTTTAGTAATGTTTAAAATGCAGGGAAAGTCTTTGACAAGGCTGAACTGGATCCGGTCACTTAATTGTTTTACTGGTAAGACTGTAATTTTAGGGGAATGAAAAAATGATCAACAACGAACACTACCCACGGGAGCTTATGGTTAATCCACTGGCGTTAGTGTTAAAATTTCAACTATCAAAATATCATTAAACAGGCAATGGCTTCGTTCAAATGTAGAAGCTATTCTCACCCGCCATATCTTGACGGGCGATTTTCTAGTCTTAGAATATTGAGTTTAATGAATTTCGGATACTTATCAAAAAAAAAAAAAAAAAGTGGAAAAAGCAGAAAAGGATAAAGATGCATTAAAAATATAAAACTGCAAGGCTAAAAAAAAAAACTCTATGGAGATAGAAATAATTTTAAAAATGATTTTTTTATATTTTAAATTTTAAAAAATTAACCGTAAGATCATAAAGCTTGACATTTCTATGTGTGATTTGTTCTGATAACTTTAAACTTCTCATTGATAACGTAAAAATGTTGTTAGATATAAAACACTAAATTTTTGATGAGTAATATTGTTAAGCGTTCGTAGCAGCTTCAAACTTTCTTTCAAAAAAAAAAAAAAAAAAATGACGACACAGTTCTTGAGAAAAGCACATGAGATTTATTTACAGCTATGTACAGGAAACGTAGTTACAACTGCTAAATCAATCAGAAGCAATTAAGCAAATATCAATTAACACCGTAAACTCAACGATGGCACACTTATTTACATCCAAATACGCAAAAACACAACTCAAAGGTTTCACAAAACAGAGCTAATACAATGCTCTCCAGCGCACAGCTGATCAGATTCACAAGCAAAAACTAAACTCTCATTCAAAAGCCACACGGCTTTATACTCGGCAAAGAAATATCCAGAAAATCCTAGTTCGTTCCACCAGTTTCTCATATTTTATTTTTATTCCGTACACAAACCTTATCGCTTAAAAATGGGGGGAACGTATACTTCAGTCGAATGTTAGGGGCTTGTATGTACATTACAAGAAACTATTTACAGGTTACGATACTAAGATAATTTTTGATTAGAAAATGGAATAAACGCCAAATTTAGCTAGATTACAACAAATTAATCATAAAAATAATTACTATTTACAGAATTTGTAACAATATATTATGCGCATTAATTTCTTTCAATTCATATCTTGAAAAGAGAATGCCAGCGATTTTAAAAATATTGAGATAATTTCATATATTGCTTATTTTGGAAAACGAAGTTTCTTTATTAAGTATTTTCTTAGTGTATTTTCAAAACATTTACTGCTTTGCTATTTGTTATTTTTCAAATTTATAAATACGGAGTTTACTGATTTTTGTTGTTGAAAAATTTGAGTTTTCTTGTTTGGGAAAAAGCTCAAGCACTCTATCAGTATGTACACACACTACGCCTCAGTACACGTACTCACTTGCAGTGGATTTATGTCTGGAGAGATAATGTTCGATCACCCAAGTTTAAAAGTGATTGTTACAAAACAAGCTTAAATAAATTCAGTCGCTCGTAACATTGTTAAAGTATTACGTAGCTGCAAGCGTTGTATCTGTAAACAGTATGTGTGTATATGTGGTTTTTTTTCTTTCATTTTTTTAAATCTTAATGTGAGTTTAAAATTGTGTAAGCAAAATTCATGTCTGTCGGAATATGGTTTCATGTATTGCATGCATTATGTACTGCATATATAGTGTATTAACTCGCGGATCAACACAGCTGTCTCCAGGACTCCATCCAACCGGCTGAACCACACATGGGGGTATTGTGCGGCTCTGAGAAGTTGAGCTCCGACTCTGACAATGTTTACCTCTGTTTCGGAAAATAGGGAGGGGTAATTGGCGCTAAGTTGGTCGAGAAACTTTCTTAGTAGTTTTTCGAAAATATTCCAACTAAAATCCGAGCTAATAACACGTCTATTTTTCAATAAGCTCAATATAAACAAAGTCAAGGTCATAGCTCAACTAACCAGAGCTGCGCTATAGGTACGGGGAATCCTGGAGTTTGTTATCTGTAAGCAAACACAAGAGGACAATTATGTAGAGCAATTATGTGGTGTAAATTTCGACAATTATGTGGCATTATGTAGAACTTATTAAGGTCCGTCGTCAATGCAAAAGTAAAGAGCTTATGGAGGAATTCTGAAATTTGGCTTTTTGACGTTAGTTTTTCATACTTTATCAGAACTATATTTATTTTCTCCTTTTAGGAAAATCGTATTTTATTTTATGAGAGCATGCTAGCAATTAAAAAAAAAACATAAATGCTAAATTGAAACCTGGTGCAATGTCAAACCAGTTGTGTAAAATGTTAAGATAAGAAATGTTGATTTTTCTTTCCTTAACATGGAATTTTTACTTTTCTTTCAGTGCTTTTTTCTTAACTCCCCCTTTTTTTGGAATTCGAATGTTATAATAGCTCCCTTGCTCAAATTAGTAAATTTCTAAAGTTTAGTTTTGAGTAGTTTTCTTATTTTTTTCTGAATATTTTTTGAAAGAAATTTTAATAAATAAAACTTAATAATTTCATTAGAAAATGTACTGAGCAGACCGTACATGAAATAATATGCATGAAATCTGTTAAAAGTGATCTTGGTACCAAGATTCTTTTGTTATTGCCACTGCTGCAAAATATGATAAATTTTGATGTAGTCGTTTGAATATTGGTAAGAAACTAATAAGATGTATGGAAAATTTTATTAAAATTGTATTTGAGCTTAAATGCTGCTTAATCCCCCCCCTTTTTCTACTGCTGACAGCGGTGTATAGATACTAATAATGCAAGGATGATATAGAGCTACTTTTCACATTAATTGTTTTTGTTTGTATACCATTGGGGAACACTTTGTACAGAGCTGTTAACATTTTTGTTTATTTTCTTAAACACTGTTAGGGAATTTGATTTTCCTTTGAAAAACTGTTTTTATGGTTAGTTATATTACAATTATTTCTAAAGCCTTATCAAATTAGTTGTTGCCTGTGCCTTTATCTCAGTCACTGAGTAACTTGGATGAAAATCTGGACTTGTTCTAGGCGAGAGTCCAAGTCAGATGACTTATAATGGGCATTCAAAAAGAAAGTGAAAGTAAACATGCAAATTCAGTATTTTAAAACAAAATAATAGTTTTACTCACTTTCAAAGTATTTTTTTGGATGTACACTATAATGTATTTAAAACAATACTGTAAGTGCCTTATAATTTATTTAAAGCATTAGTTTAAGCCTTAGTTTTTGAGTAACATGGATGGAGGTCTGGATTCACTCTGGGTGGAAATCCAAGTCAGATGGCATATCAGCACTACAAAGGGGAAATAATTTTAAAAATATATAGATATTCATATATGTAATAATTGATTGAAAGATAAGTTCTGACAAAACAAATTGCATGTAATTTTGAAACTATTTAATAAAAATAACGCGAAAAAAAAAAACAAATGCATTAAAAAAGCTGTAAAAACAAATTCGTTTTATTTGAAATCTATAAGTGCTATGCATAGATTATTAATGTAAATAATTCTAATGTAAATCGTTGTCAGTGCCGTTTCTGAGCAACTTGGATAATGAAGGTCTGGACTTGTTCTGGGCGGGAGTCCAAGTCAGATGACATGTAATGTGCAATAAAAAAATATATATGAAAACAAAAATAAATTAAAAAAAAAACTAAAACACCTCAAACCTAAATGAGTACACGACTTTGTTTTAAAAATTAATACTAAGAAGCGAAGTTCCTTCTCTTCAAACAAGCAAGTGAAAAAAATTCAAAATTGAAGTCTGGGAGAATTGTTAAACCAGTAATCATGCATGTTAAGGAAAGAAGTGAATTTTCTTTTCGTAGCGAAAGAATTTCACTTTTCTATTTTTCATTGATTTTTTTTCTCCTTTTTTTTTCTTAAGAAATGCAATGAAATAATAGTTGCTTGTTTGGAGAAATTTTTAACTTGAATATATTAATTAAAATAACACAATAATAAGTAAAGTAAATAATTACATAAAGTAACGAGATATTGCTCCAGTAATGGATTAAAAAATAGGTGATGGAGTAAATAAAATGAATTAAATACATTTTGTTAAATATGTTTTAAAAGCTTTTGTTTATGTAAACATACAGTATACACTACAGACAATTTTTATTTGTGGCAACTTTGTTTTTCACTGATTGGAAATTTTTTGTCTGTATGTTAAATAACATGATCTTTCAAAGGAAAAAATCTCCTATGTTTGTGTGCAATTTAACTTGATTTTCATTTTATTACATAGTCTTTGTGTAAGATACAAAAAATTGTATTAAGTGCCCTCATCTCAGTCTCTGAGCAACTTGGATGAAGGTCTGGACTTGTTCTGGGTGGGAATCCAAGTCGGATGACATCTAAAAAATATATATAAAGCATAAATATGTTAAAAAATAAATTAAAACACAACAAGTTTTAATGAAATACGTATTTACAGCTTTTTTGTGAACTGGAACTTTTATCTTAGAATAACTTAATTCTACGAGTTTTGTTTCGTGTGATTTTGATGTGTGCTATGTTTATTTTCATAGTGTCTGCTCTTAGGTATAGAATAAGTTCCTGTTTCATTCTTGTTCCAAAAAACTGTATTTTGTTTCATAGTTTACTTGGAAGTCAAAATTGTTATGTGCCTTTATCTCAAGTCTCTGAGCAACTTGGATGAAGGTCTGGACTTGTTCCGAGCGGGAGTCCAAGTCAGATGACATGCAGTGAGCACAACGGAAAAAAAACTTAGATGGGAATTTTGTTAGTTTCTGCTCATGTGTATAATTTTCTAGCCTTGTTAAGAATTTTGTATGAACGTTATAAAATACTCTGCAGTTAATATATGGGGGTTGCTAGCTGTGAAGATGTGCAAGCTGTGAGTCCTGGAGAACTAACAATTGCCGTGATGTGTTCCGAAAACCACTTAAGACATCATGTTCTTTTGCTTCTTGTAATAGCACAAAATGATTTATAGTATTTACCATAATATCGTATATTTGGTCATCGATTTGGAATTCAGTATTATAAAGATATATATTTTTATTTTAAACTGTGTCACACTCTGGCATGTCCTTGCGAATACATCGCTTGCAGCTACTATTGAAATTTGTTGTGGCACTGAATTTGTTATTAATTAAGCTATTGAATACGAACTATTTTTTACGTGACATTATTACATCTATGATACGTGATTACAAAAATATGCGGGAATAGAACCGCGATGAGACAGACGCGCAACCTGAAGCCCTAGATCGTAGCTGAAGTAGCGACCAGCCCGCCATCTTGGTGCAAAACGATGCTTTCCTCTTTCTGCTACGCTGAAGTAGCGTGTGTTGCTTCTTGAATGTGGTGTTTCTTGATTGTGAATTAACATGGAGTTAATAAGAAATTACAATTAAGAAGCAAAACATGTTAATTCACCATAGCAGACATAGAAGAAAGCATTGTTTAGCCCCAAGATGGCGGGCTCGCCGCTACTTAAGCTACGATTCTGGGCTTTAGTGCAACTTTCCGATTCAAGAGTTGTGTCCAGACTGTCAAGGGGTTCATGTATACCCTATAGGCGGGATTTTATCGGTCACTTTCCTTACATAAACACTGCGACTGCGTGCTTTACATGCGGTGTAGTCCTGATGTGAGAAGGTGTTTTTTCCCAGCATAGATACTTCAACTGATTGACACTGAAGAATTCAACTATATTTTAAGTAAGTTCTAACGATACAGTTGACAATAAAATTAAATAGTTGTAAAAATATTTAAGCATTAAAGCATGAAAAATTTCTCGGTGTGATACACACAGAGGGCTGTGGGCTTGAAAGAAAGTTTGAAGTGCTAATATCAAAATATTTTAAAAATTACAATTTAAATAAGGAAAGTATTTATATGCTACTAATTTCAGTTTCAGAGATTAATCACAGATATGGTTATTTGCTTATGCGAAAATTTAAAATACTCGTTTTAGTTAAATATTTAAATTATTGAATCCATGTTGGAGCTAGTGTACTAGCGAAGCATATGAAGGGCACAATAACCCCCTCCCCTTCTCTCCCAAGGTAAATAATTTGCATTAATTAATGAATATTCAGTTGAATCTCCCTTAAAGTTTCAAATACTTCTCCGTCATGCTCATATTTACAAATACCAAACTAATAAGCGCAAGATAGAGGTCAATGTGACATTCCACTTTTTTTCTAGTTCTGCAAATTTTATCTAATAACGACAAATTCGGAGAGGGTATTGCAATAGCGTAGTTGTTTTTACTTCCTTTTAAGTAGTAAAGGAAGTATTGTATTCGCGAAAAAATTTTCACTCAAAATTTTGCCATAATTTCCAATTTGCTCACCCCGGAATGAATGAGTTTTTTCCCCCAACCCGGTCACGTGTGCGTATTTATTTACCTATGTATGTATGGACGCCCGAACTATAAATTTTGACTATCCCCGAGTTAATTACAGAAGGTTTTCTCGTGACGGGTACGTATGTATGTGCGCATGTGTCTCGCATAACTCAAAAACTTTACTAACCGCATTTTATATTTCTAAGGAATAGACTCCTAGTGGGATCTAGTTGTGCACCCCTCCCCTTTTGGTTGCATTCGGATGTTCCTAAAGGAGCCATCTTTGTTTTGCGGGGAGGGGGGGATTCATTGTTAATTTTAATGCAAACTGCAGTTGTAAAATAATTTGGTTGACACTTTGAAGATATATCGCTAAGCTTTTGGTCATCAAGTTTTGTCGCAGACTTGGCGACTTAATTTTTTTTTCTTGAAACTGCTTTAAATTTGGCTCTTATTGGCGACATTTAGAGAATTAACCATTGAATCACATAAAAATTACCAATATCGGAAAAATAATCTGTGTTGAACGTTTTTTTGCTTCGGTTCTGTATGAACTAGGAGCTAAAATATTTAAAGTATCTATTTGCTTACTCCAAGGCAATATTATCATTAAATTGGCGTAAAAGAAAGTCATGTGATGCGATGCACATACATCAGCTCTTTTCTTGTAGACTTATTTTTAATTGTGCCTAATAGTTCCTGTCGGATGTAGTACATGCTAGTATTTTAACATTCTGTAAAATTCTTTGCTTTGTTTTGGTAAATGGAGAATCTCCTTCCTCCCAAAAATTAAGTTTTTGGCGCCCCTGAATGTACTGTCAACCTAATATCAATTTCGACAATCCCCGCCTCTTCCTTATTGAATTATATCACGTTGTTTATATGTGAACATGCATTCGCATAAATGGTTAAATGATGCAGTTTCATATGTAGAACCTGCACAGCGGCAAGTTATGCTTTTCCTTTTTTGGTTGCAATCGGACGTTCTAGGAGGGAATTTTTACTCTTTGGGGGTTATCGCCAAGCAATGCTTGTTTGAAGTTATTTATTGCGTAATGCAAACTGAAGAGGCGTAATAATTGTCCCCAAAAATTGAATGCCAAATCCATTGTCAATTACGTGACATGTGCAAGCTTCCCGTAGAACCAGTGTTAAATTTCGTCGACATTTCTATTATGAATATCTGTTAAGTCGTCTTTCATCAGTTTACAAAACACTACGTGCAAATTATTATTCCTTTCACTTTGATAACTTTTATGATGTAGTTTTTTTTTTTAATTGTCCATGTTCCATTGATTGCAATTTCAAGTTTCCGGCGCCAACTAAAATGTCAAGTTTCTTTGAGATTGAATGTACCGTTCTCTTCATTTACCGTCTTTTACAGCTGGTGAAAGTGTTTAAAAATTCTTTAAGAAACAAAAAGCGGTAAAGAAAATCATTCAAGAATAATAACTTCTAATTATATAACTTCTTCTAAATAAGCATAAGCTTAAAATGTCTATTAAAACAGTCCAACTCCAATTATCCGAATCCATTGGGATCGGATCACAATCGGATAATTGGGTCTTTCCGAAAAAGTGTCTATTTTAAGTAAATACAGTTTATTACGTTGAAAAATGCGAAAGGGGATCAACTATTTTTGAAGAAAGCTTTTGGTTAATCAAATGAAAATAACATTTTTATGTTATAGCATACTAACAAAGGCTATACAATAGTACATTATGTACTAATATTATTATTACATATTAGTACGCATGTACGTACCGTACTTTGAGTGATTGGCTTCCTGAATAGCTCGGGCAAAGAGTAAACTTAGACTCGTGGTGGGAATAGCGCATAGACGGGATTATTATTTTGGGAATCGCAGTACGTTTTTGTCTTTTTTAGCCTACTTTCCCAATAAAAGTCAGAGAAAGACGAAAAAAGAATGAAAGAAGGCTTAATGTATCTTGAAAATATTACAAAAAACAAAAAAAAGTCACATTAATAAAATAATTAAATATAGATTTTTTTGTTTGAAAGATCTTTGCGCGGACGCCTCATTACTATGTTTCACTTTAATGGAAAAAAGTGTATTAGCTGCTTTGTTTATAAGGTGCTGCTATTTTATTTGTTCGGTTTTTTTTGCGCATCAATTTTTTAGATGAGTAAGGAATATTTTTTCCTAGAAATCAGCTAAAAATATTTAAAAAATGTTAGAAACAATTTGCAATTTTAGCTATTTTTGAGAATACTGATCAGGTACCAGAAAGTAGTATGGATATACGGGAAAGTAGGCTCGTTTAGTTTTAGACGGAACTTCTTGTTTAGAAACATTTTGAAAGTGGTTTGAATAATCAGCGGTTTGGATAGCAGGAGTTCAGATAGTTGGAGTGCAGACAATTAGAGCTCTACTGTACTATAATGCATAGCTTATATTTAGACTCACGAGAAAGACATGTGGTGTGCACATCAGATTTTTGTTTCGAGTACTTCTCCATGATTTGCAATACATAGGTGAGATACGAGAGTTAATAATTGGAATTGAGTAATCAACTCATTATTTAAAAAAAGTTGCCTGTTTATGCAGATGCTATTTTCTATAAATGCATTAAAAACACCTGGCACATTAAAAAACTTAACGGTGTGTTAAGGACAATATTGACAATGTATTAATGATAATTATTTTATAGAAAGGGCTTTAAGGTAGTGTGAACATTTTATAATAGACTTCCGTATTAATAAAATTTTCGTATCAAGTTTATTTCTTTCACTTCACAAGTGTAAACTCAGTTCTGGGCCTACTCCAGAAATTTTGAGAGTGAGTGGAAATTTGAAAGTATCTTCCATTTTTGAAGATTTAGCAATTAATAAGGATATATTCTCATGAATAAATTTAATTCACACTGTGTAAATTTAGTGGAATTTATTTTTATTGTTACATAACTTCTGATATTGAATTCTTTTTCTTTCTACGTTTTCGTGTCTCTGCTGCTGCTGCTGCTGCATGGAGTCGGAAAGCATAAAGATCTGAAGTGGTTGAAAAATTCATTAAAAGACAAGGTGAGTCATTTAAATATCTCATTTTTCTAAGTTCATGGTGAGTTTAGTGTACATTTGGTTCACCACAAGGTGGCCCTGCGCAAACGTTTTAGATTGTAAAATTCACAGCTGTGAGAGGTCGCCATTTAGATTATAAAATCGCCAATGCTGAATTAACATTTTACCAATTGTTTTCACATTCAAATTGTGCAGCGTCTCTAAAATTGAGTTCCACGGAACCTCCATGTTACACTCAGATCACTCGGGGTTCCGCAAAATTCATTATTTTTTTAACTTCAAATTAGTAGCTCAAAAAAGTTGGTAAAATCTTTACTCAAACCTTTCTTATCAATATTTTCCGAATAACCACTGAAGAAAATATCAAAATAGGTTTTTTAGAAACTCATTTATTTTAATTGTACGACCTTCGATTCTATCTACTAAAGTATGGAACTTTTTATTGAAACGATCTTGATTCATTCTTTCTACTGATACTCGATACTTTGCATTTATTGGTGTTCTGGCGCATTTAATAAAATTATAAATGTACTGCAACTGTTACGAAAGATTGTATTGGCTCAATTATACCAATTTCAGATACATATGTTTGCGCGGTGTTCAAAACATTTGTCAACAAAAAACAAATACTGTAACAAAGGGCTTCCCAAACTATGGTTCACGGACTCCTTGGGGGTCCGCCGAAACTTAGTAAGGAGTTCGCAGCCAACTTCAAAAAAAAAAAAAAAAAAAAAAAAAAAACTAGGGTAATGACCCCAGTAATTGGCACTTTAAGAGTAGTTTGTCCTTAACCTTACCTCTGTAACAGAGGTAAGGTTAAGGACAAGTCCTGTTTTCATTTCTTAGAAAAGAAATATTTACTTGTAAATATTTTTGTATCAAAGAATATGCACATCTGTGCATCTATTCAGTTCACTAAAAGCAAAAATATTTGAATAGATATTTTTATAAAAATTAATGTATAAAAAGTTACCAAAATCACCAGTCATTGGCACCTTGTGATCCAGTGATAGGCACATGTTAATGAAACTGGAAAATCACTTTTTCACTTTTAGATTACATGCAAATTTATCATCATAAAAAACATAACTAATGTTAATTTAGAGTTGATAATTTTACATAAATTAATATTAAATTGCACATCTTAGCGTTAAAAACATATTTTAGAGAAATAAAAATTTCGAATGTTACATGAATAAAAATATCGTGATTACTGCTGCTTCATCAGTCGGCATGCAGTTTTGATTTTAGGAATTATAGCTGTTTTCACATGATTTGTACCATCTAGGCTGGCAATTTGGGGTGCGCTGCTTCACTTTTCCAACTGTACCGTAATTTGTTGTGAAGTCTGACTTCCACAGTACGCACATGGGTCATTTTCCCTAAACAGCGCAATTTGGACAGGGCAAGGAATGGCATTCACTGTGCCAGGGGAATGACACTTAGAGGAAATAATGTGTTTTACTGACGATATTATAATTTATGTAGGAAAAGGAAACACTACTTTTATGAAATTGAAAAAGATCCAATGTCGTGGTGTCCAAAAAGTAGTTATTATGGTTATTTGTTTCCCTTACATTTTACAGGGGAAGGACGACAGGGGAATGACAAAAAATAAAGTTAACTTATATATTGTCATAACTGCAAACAACAAATATCAATGTCACTTAAAGTAAGGGGGGGGGGACTCTATACAAACAAAAGTCAATCATTCATTGAGCGATTATTACAAAATGAAATGAATTATCAAAGACAGGGTAATGACAGTCATTAAAAATACTTATCAAGATTTAACTTGAGATCACCCGAATAATACTCGACACCGTGTATTTATTCAAAAAGAACTAATTAAGATTATTTCTATGATGAGACCAGAATTCAAAGATTAAATTATGAGTTAATACAACTATTACCAGGTGTGAGAAACGTTCATTCCATTCCTCGACAGGGGAATGACAAAAAATCATTTTTTAAAGGACATTTTTTACTATTTTTTTTAAATATTGAAAACCTTGAAAAGTTTTTATTTTTCTATTTTACAACATTGCATAACACTTGTTAAGAGGTTAAACAACAATTTCTGTACAAATATGCATGGCTTCCTGAATCTTTAGAGCTGATTTTGCTTTAAGGTGGAGGTAGGGACACACAGGGGAATGACATTTATCCTATCAAAAAATTATTTAAATGTATAATAATAATAGAGTGTTTGTTTTAACTTATTTTACAAACATAAAAACATGTTGTTAAAGCATTCTATCGTCAGTTTTATTTCTATAGTAGTTAGTTTGTTATTTTTGGAGCAAGGACAAGAATTTAGCAGTTTAGAGAAAATGACCCACATGCCATAAGGACCCGTTTATAGGGTAGGCAAACATGCACAGCATAATAACACATTCACACAAAGGAAGGACAAGGACAGGAGAGAGAAAGTACATCCATGCCCGAGTCGAGTTTCGAACCCGGGACCACCTCATCGCAGTCAGACGCCTCTGACCACTATACAAGGCGGGCAGCAGCTGTTTTCACATAAAAAAGAACATTAAGCAGATAAATCAAAGGGACATCGCAAAAAAAACTTCTGTACAGTCACAATATCTGACTGTGATGGCAACTAAACAAAACTTTCGACAACCAAAATTTCAAATAAATTTTAAGTCATTTTAATGAATTGATGTGCATGCTTCCCTTAAGCCAGAAAAGAAGCTTTTGCAACAAAAATCGCTAATTCGACACAAGCCACAATTGTTTCTCTTTCCTATGCACTGCTACCATTTCGTAACATGAGATGAAGTTATAATCTTTAAAGTAAATGCACATTCAGTTGATATATAGCCTTCTACTTTTAAAAGAATGGATATGAATCTTATTTTAGTATATTTATGTTGGAAGTGCCAATCACTGGTGACCTGCCAATTACTGGGGGTGTTACCTTATCATCAAATTTTGCATTTGGAAACTAGAATTTTCACCTTCAAATTAAATAGTAATTAATTAATTTGGAGCCCTACTCCCCGACATCTCAAGGTACAATGTTACAAGACCATGAGTAGGTCGTCGAACCGTTTTCTTCTTCGACTATACTATACTGTACTGTCCGTCGTCATGTGAATATGAATGTTTGATAGACATCAAACTGCACCCAGTGGCGTAGCTAGGGGGGGGGGCTGAGGGGGAGGTCTTCCCCGGGCGGCACTTTTTGGGGGGCGGCAATGGGGTAGTTTCCAAAATTTTAAATGTTTTTTTCTGAAAGAGCATGCTCAAAAACATAGGATATGACCATTTTTTAAATAATTTGACTACGTTTAATATTAAAACACTTTTTGGGGGGCGGCAATGGGGTAGTTTCCAAAATTTTAAATGTTTTTTTCTGAAAGAGCATGCTCAAAAACATAGGATATGACCATTTTTTAAATAATTTGACTACGTTTAATATTAAAAAAAAATACTTTAATCTGTGCGCTTTCGTTGTTTACGGCTTCTGCCGATGACATCACAAATGATGAAATGCCATTCACTGTTGCCATTCACAGAGCAAAATATTCAATTCGCATCTTTACTCACGTGCATTGGCAACGATACGATTGATAGCAAGCGTAGAGCGCAATTGTAATTCGCTTCTTGATTATCATAACGTGGAAATGCGGTAGAAGGATGTGCCAAAATGCATCATTTGTGACGTCATCAAGACCACGCCTTGTTTGAAAAATCGGACATTTAAAAAATAACTGTTGGGAAAATTAATTTATTTTCCGCATGTTTTTTTTTTGCTCATTCTATCCATTTCAATGACTAAAAGTAGTACTTTTGACTGAAGGAAACAACCCCATTTTACACTTTTAATGCGAAAAAATTTAAAGCGTTTTCCAAATAAGGAAATCATGCTTTTGATCTACTACTGGAATCGAATTGTAAGGTTTTAGTACGACTATGGAAATGCAATTACTCTAATACGAAGCATGTGTTTTTCTTGTGAACATCTCGGCACTATTTGTTTTTTCTCTTCCTTCGTCTGAACCTTTAAACTGAGAGGTGGTAGTGTAAAGCCAAGGAACTATGTTTTTTTTTGAGCAATCACGATTGCTTATTGCTTTCATTTGACTGTTTTTGAGGTCCTTTGATTTTTCCTACCGCCACCCTCTGCACCATCACCGTCGACGAGCTCCTCATGCTGCTGCTCCTATAGCGAAAGCCGTCTCCAGGTTGCATCCATGTCCTACACGCACGCGCATACATACACAACTACACACACGCACACATACAGACACTTACACATATAACCACACAAAAACCTACACACACACAAAACTACCCAAACTTTCATGCCTGCACACAGACACAAACACACATGCCTACACACACATACCCCATACACACAAACACGCATATCTCCCCCCCCACACACACTCGTGATTGCGAAAAACATAATTTGAATTCAAGATGTCAAAATTCAAATTATTATTTCTTTTTTTTTTTTTTTTTTTTTTGCTGTTAATTTTAACTATTACGGAGGAAACAATAAATTTAATAACCTTTCGTTAAACTATGAAGCTACCATTTGATTTTAAGGAAATTTCGAGGAAATCACCGTATTAAAAAAGAAAAAAAAACTTTTTTAAAAGGAAAGTGAAAACAAGAGTAAAAGGAGAGGTCTCAAATGGTGGGGGATTTCTTGTTCATTTTCAGGATAGCATACTGTGGAGAAAATAAGTTTTTTCTGGCTCAACATTTTTTTTTCTTATTCTATTTATTTCGGTGCTTAAAAGTAGTACTATTGATTGAAGGAAATAACCCCATTAAGAAATTGGTGTGGTCGACAAATAGCTAGCTTGAGTAATTTTATTTTGGATGTCATGTTTCTTTGCCCTAGGCAATAAATATTTCCCTACCCTTTGTTTACGTATGCAATGGAAAAACATTTTTCGCGCTGGCATTGGAAACAAAAAAAAAAATTGACGCCAATGGATAAAAATCACCAATTATCCAATTTTCGAAATCTTCCCGTATGAAATGAAGCATCAAAACTCTATACGTTGTGTGAACAATGTTACTTATAAAACGTCTACTATTATTGAGTAAGGTGCTTCTTCGTCATTAGAAATATAAATTTCCAAGTATCAAATGAACGAACTCTACTCGTGTCAACATATAACTGTCCATTCAAAAACACTTGGCGTCGTAATAATAGTACAATTTTTAAAAAAGGTCGACTTTGTGATTTGTTTATGGTTAAGGACGGTGCATAACTGATGTCACACTTTTTAACATTTTCGACCCTCTCCCCCCTTTGTCACAATATTTTTCACTTCACTGTACCCCCTCTTCCTTTTGTCACATGTCACGCTGCTTTACATGAACGTTCCTATTGAAACTAGTATGTTGTGGCCATTACGAAACTTTCTTCTATATTTTTCCTTTTTCTGATCCCTCCCCATGCTTGACGAGGAAGCAATATTCCTAGTCTGCAATATTAGTCTGAATTATTGCAAAAGCAAAGCAAAGAGCGAAAATTGAAAGTTACTTTAAAAGCCTTGCTTGAATTAATTGCAGATATTTTATTTGTTAACAAACATAAGATGGCAACAGTTAAATTTTAAATCATTGAGATGATATTTCCGATCATTTCCGTACAATTAAAATCACGAGAAATACGCAGACGACAATCTATTACGATTTATCTTTCTTATTGTTGAATTAATAAAGCTATTTTTATTCGCAAAAAAAAAAAAATCAACATCTCTTGGAGCGATTGGAGTCAAAATTGAACCAAAGCCTTTTACGTATGGATTCACATATATTCCAAATTTCAACCAGAACGTAGCATTACTTCTTGAGATAGGGCACTCACAATGGAAAAAAAGAACGGGTGATTGCGCTACCCCCTTTTTCGCTGTTGACACCAAAATAAAATCAGCTCTTATACCCACTAAGGGCTACTTGTCAAAGAATTTTTGTTTGATTCCGTTCGTTATTTCTTGAGATACAGCAGTCACAATTGACGACAAAAAACGTTCTATAGCTCAACCCCCGTTTGCGTTATTGACACCAAAATTGAATCGGCACCTGTTCCTGTTAATGGCAACGTATGGACCAAATTTTGTTTGATTCCGCCAGTTACTTCCTGAGGAATAGCAAGCACGCGTAACTCAAAAAACGTCCCATTGCTCCACCCCCCTTGGAGGAATTCGCGCCAAAAACCAATGGGCACAAGTTCACATAGGGGCACATATGTGTACCAAATTTCGTTCGATTTCATGCGGTAGTTTTTGCTGTAGAGTGGCCACAAAAAACTGGTCACACACAGACGTGACACACATACACACACACACAGACAGACAGACATTTTCCAAAAATAGTCGAAATGGGCTCAGCACACCTCAAAACGTTCGAATCCTTCGAAATTCGAAAATTTGCACGAATCCAATACTTTCTTCTATATATTAGATATAGAAGAAAGTAAAAAGGCTTGTTGTCACGTTCTCCCCCATTGTATGCCTCACTTGTCATGTCTTTCCTCCCTCTTTTCACAAATTTCGTGAACCCCACCTTTAAGCGAAACTTCATTCGTGGACAGCCCCTATTTTATGGCAACCGTATGCAAATATGCATTTCCCTACTCTTTGTTTTCGCATGCAAAGTAAAAACATTTCTCGAGCTGCAATTGGTGCCAAAAATTTGACGCCAATAGATGAAGATCGGCGCCAATTAAAAAAGCATCATATACTTATGACCTTAAACTTTGAACACTCCCCCCCCCCCTCTCTCAACAAGTCAAACTAGAAAGAAAAGAAGCTTCACTTTTTCTTATCATTTTACTAGTAATCTATTACGAAAGTTTCGGGAAAATAAAAGGTGTCAACAATAAACCCATATTAGCTTTGTTCAGCTTTTAAAAAACTGACTCTTAAATATAATTCATTGGAGGGGAGGGGGAAGAAAAGATGATGTATCTCTAAAAATATAAATCAACACATTAATGTTACATTATAAGAACACGTATGTTCATCTGTAATCACAATTTTAGCTGCATGTGAATTGGGTTTATACGAGAAGGTTTCTTTCTTTGTATTCAAACTTTTGTGGTAAAAAAACACACAAATGCATTTACAGATTTCATTTAAAGACTGAAAAAAAAAAAAGCGATGTAAAGACACACGATAGATATGAAACTTTTTTTCTTTCTTTTATTCTACGTTCTGAACTTCCACTTCCCCTCCACTTTTTTCTCTCACGCCACGCTCTTATTTTTTCTACTCCTGACTTAGTCATATTTACAACAAAATTGCATTTTTTAATGAAGAAAATAGATGATAATTAACGAGAAGACGTCTCAAGACTGAAGTTAAGCTATGCGGATTCACTTTTAAACTGATGACTTGATTTGGGTAAAATAAATCTTCAAAACCATGCATTTTTTTAAAAACTTTAAACTGTTCAAACGCCTTAAATAGATAATTATATTCAGCTTTGAAATTTAAAAAAAAAAAAAAAGAGAAATTCAACTGTATAACTGCAATTACTTGTCTTTGTTTTTTTTTATAACAAATAAAAAGCGAAATTATATGAACGCTCTAATTACTATAATTTTTCATTATATCTGGCAACAATTAAAAACACCTACGTCACTTCCGTCACACAAAAAGGTTATGGATCAGAATTTCAAAGCAATAGGACAAAAAGTTTTACTTAAAAAAAAGAAAACAATAAGGACTTGAGAGGGGAGAGTCATTTAATCATGTGGATTCAGGGAGTTCATGTTGCATAGGAATCAACAAGAAGCTTTTTAAACAATCACATTGCTTATTGTTCTCATTTGACTGTCCTATTATTTTATTTCCCCCCGCCTTCCTCCTCCCTCCCGATGCTGCTCCTCCAGCGAAAAGTCTCCAGATTGCGACCATTTCCTACACACACGCACATACATACACACATCTAAACGGACAAACCTACACACACTCATGCTTGTACACAAACACACACACACACATACCCACACACACGTGATTGCGAAAAACATAATTTGAATTTCAGACACCTCCGTAGTGTAGAATTGAAAAGCAAGAAAAAAGAATTGAAAAAAAAGGACTTGAGGGGGGAGTCATTGAATAATGTGGTTTCAGGGGGGGGGGGGGTCATGTTGCTTAGAAATCGACAAGAAGCAATTTTATTAATTTTTGTCCCGTAGTGTTATTTTTATTATTAAAGAATTAATGAATTCTGTAAATGTGTTTTCTTTACCGACAGAGTTTAAATGCAAGGAAAGTAACCCCTCACTACTTCCCTATATTGATGTGAACGCATGTTTCTTACCTGTAGATGCAAAGCAAGGAAACTGGTCGCACACCACAAAGAATTCTATAAACGTTGTTTACCAAAATTCCTAGAGTCAGGACAAGGAAAAGTTCGGCCTCGGTTATGTATGAAGGGAATCATGCATTGAGAAAACAGCGCTTATTACGAAAAGGTAGGTTTTGTTGATTTTTATTTTTCTAAAATAGTTTAAGCATTTTTTTAAACAAGCTTTTATTAGCTTCACTTATGTTTGTGAGTAACTCTCCTTTGGACTAAGAGTGGTGGCTAAGTGGCTTATTACTGTTAGTACATTTCACAACTTTATCAGCGTTCGTAGCCAAACGGTCTAAGGCACGGGTCTTCGCTGACGTCCACCCTAGGGAATCATTGGGGGTGCGTTCTAATCCCGTCGACATCAAATCAAATTTATAACTCAATTTTCGCCCACTTTTTGTGATCAGGTTCTTTTTAAATTTGGAATACAACCTCAGACCCGATGACAATGCAATATTCTATAATTAAATTAAGTTATTAACGATAAGTTATTAGTTTATTTTAATTAACACGCGTTTATTAGCTCAACTCGTATGTTTGTGGGTCCGACTTTCCTTTGGACAAATAGCCAGTGGCTTATTAGAATTACTTACAATGTACAAATCAGAGCTGCGGAGTGTAACAATGTTTGCATATGAATTTACCAGAAGGCATTCAAAATGTCTGATGCAAATAAAATAATAGTTTTAAAAAACACTAAAATAACACGCTTTTGTAGCAAAATGAACTAAAGTAAAAAAATAATCTTTGGTGAATTACTTTATATACTTGTCATCCCAAACACTTAATTTTACTGTAATAGAAAAAAAAAAGCGTGGGGGTGGGAGGCTTCTTATCAATTGTCTTAAATTTCTTCCCACTTGTTATCCATGCAAAAATGTAAATAGGCAGTCCCCCACGCTTTTGTTTCTATTACAGTAAAATTGAGTGTTTGGTCAATTACTTTATATACTTGTCATCAAAAGATTATTTTTATTTTTTAGTTCATTTTGCTACTAAAGGGTGTTTTTTAGGTTTTTTAACTATTATTTTAAGCTATAACTTACTTGTATCTTCGTTTCATTAGTAGTAGTTTAGTTTGAAAAATATACAACTCTATAACGTCATTAATACTTATTAACTAACGCTAATGACTGAAAGGTCTTGGATTTTGGACAGCAAGTTCAGGGTCACATTTTCCTTTCTGTATTACACTGACAATATGCATCAAATGCCTTTTTTTCGCTTATTAAGTTAGTTTTTAAAACTGGGTCATTCCATGCGAAATGAGCAAATCAGCTGTGGCTGACATGTCACAGATTTCAATGAAAATTTTTATTTAGGTAAACCATGTATATCTATGAGGGAATGCAAACTATGGATTTAAAAACTTGTTTTGTTATTGAAATTAGAAGTTGATGCTTACGCTAAGCCTAAATTTTTAGAGTTCATTGCAGCCAGTTTGTGACTCAATAACTCCGTAAGTTATAAACGTACACTTAAAAAATAAATATTTCCACATTCTATAAACACATCTCTATTGGGAAAGGGCAAAGTAAAATTTATTCGGATCATTTTTTGAATCTGAGATATTAACAAATATTGAAATTTTACCAATTTACTTCAGATTTCAAATCACTCTTACAGCTCTTTTAATGAAAAAATAACAGTAAAAATGATTCAGATTGAAAAACTATCTATAACTAACTATCTGCTCTAATTTAGTAATTGTGCATGAATTTCTTGATGACGAAATCGTATTTTAAAAAATCGAAAATTTCCAAAAATTTCATTTTTTCCTCTATTTCAGATGTTTTTTTTGAAGGTGAGGGAATACTCTAAATTTACTCAAGTTTTTTTACGTAACATATTGAAGTGTCTATTATATTACTAAATTCTAATCATTGGAATCGGCCTTTTTTTTTGGTACTAGAGTAACTTGAACTAAGGTAAAATTTCATTAGTTACTTCTTTTTATTGTAAGTTTAGCAAAATTAACCATTTCTTTCGTGTTTCATTTTCTCAAAAGCATGTTTATGAAGTACTTGCTGAAATGTTTCTTAATTATTGTGTTGAATTTTCCTCTCCATTCGTGATATAGGAAAAAAATAGCTCTTAAAGAACACACTGAGTTTTAAAATATGGACAGAGGACCATCTCGTCTAATTCACAATAGCGAAACACGTCTCTATTTTAGTTGTAGCTTTTCCTTCCAAAATAAAAATTGTCAGTTAAACAACATTTACCACAATAAATTTAATTTTTAATGAAAAGCAGCTGGCTTTTCTTCCTACTATTAGTGGCAAAAGGGCTTATTATGGCATTGATAAACTATGAAACTATTATCCTACCTAAAAACTATAAAGAATACAAAAAAATTCAAATTTTAAAGCTATTTGAAAAGAGTGTTACAGGAAGCATTTGAATGGTATTAAGAAAAAAAAATTAAAATTGATTTTCATAAAAATTTTGAAAATTGACCATTTTTTCCTATTTTTGGAGAAATTTAAGCCTTGTTAGAACCCCCAAGGAGTTGTTATAACTGGATAATATTTATATCTGTTTTGTACTAACCAATACGCAATTTTTGGGGGGTGTTGCAAATTGAGATTTGAAATCTAATATTTTTCGGGACACTCTACTGTACGTGTGTGCCAACTTGCAAAACTACATGTTTTTTTCACCCATATTTTGGCCTTCGTTTACTAGACTATAACTGCAGTTACGGCCCACATTTGAAAGAAATATTTAAAAAATGTCAAGAATAGTTCTTTTACATTTTTATAAGGAAAATGCAATAAATTTTTTATTTTAATTGCTTTTTATTTTTGAAAAAAGGTACCTCGCAATGAATCAATCACCTGAGTCGATTAAAGGGTATGTGTCGGAACAAATTAGAGGACAAGCTGAGTTTTTGCAAGTTGTTAGTATCTAATTAGGGATTTTTTGTCCTAAAAATATCCGCTCCCAGGCTTATATGGGTCATTCTCTAGAAAGTGCAACTTTTCAATGAAAATATTTTTCAATTCCGATTTTTTTTTACATGAAAGTGTTACCTACTAAAAGTAACCATAAACAGTTGCCCAGCTAAATTCAGATTACTTTACTCATGATTAAAAAAATAATAATAAAACAAAAATGCCTTGCTCACATGCTCACAGAACTAAAAAAAAAAAAAAACTTAGAATGTTTAAAAATCGAAGCCAGTTTATTATCAAAGTAGTAATTTTGTTAATTGTACAAACAAAGAGCTATTTTAATGATTCGCGTGAATTAATATTAAGCTCTCTTAATTAAAGTACGGCTTTATTTTTAGTTATTCTTTTAGTTCAAATGTGTGTTTAAAAATAGTGTAATAATAAACATTTCCAAATTAGCGAATTTGAAAATATACTGGCAATTTCGGTAAAATACCTAAGATTGATCTATTTCCCCTCCATCCTTTAATTTCACCTCAGAAATTATGAAATTGATGAAGTATATCGGAGGTGAGGAATTTTCCATTAATATAGGCCTAATAAGTACATTTTTTTAAAGAAATATTTTTTTCTTCGTTAATACAACCTACACATGTTAAGCTGAAAACATGCTCACTTCTTTTTTAACTTTAAATCACATCCCTGAAATTCAAGTTCACGGAGGTGAGAATTAACAATAACCACAATTAGTTTTTCAAACAAAATCTATCTTCTTGTTTTTCGACAAAAATCTCACAACTTCTTTATGACTGAAATTAAGCAGGGGGGCTTCCCTAGTATAATGGGGGAAACATTTGATGTCATTACTGCCATCTGTTAATGATAATTGGCATTTTGTGTTGAGGTAACGGAGGTGAGAATTTGTGACATAATTCCTTATCCTACTGAAACGAACTAAAACACAATATTAAGAAATTAAATATACTGAAAACAATTAGCATTTGAGATTTGTGAAAGAAATAATACATAAGTACATACTTTTAATTAAACAAGTTATTAAGAGCCATTATTTTGAAATTCAGACAAAAAACGGAAATTTTGGCAGTGACCATTTTTGATTTTCCTAATTTTTTTATATGTCAAAGTACGTCATAAGAAGTGAACATTCTGAAATATTTAGTCTTCCAAAAAATTTTTTTCGTTCGTTAAAAATTCCCAAAGTTTGACGTTTTGCAGCGCTTTTTAGAAAAATTCTAAAAGTCGCATTTCAGTGCGCTTCAGCTCTTTACAGAAACACCACCCCACGGTTATGTTTATATTTATTGGTTGTACTGTATCTAGTGATGATAACTTCATAGTTATTTTGGTTGGGGGTTGTTGTTTTCTTCAGATAAGGGGTCGCAAAGTATGGATTTTATCCGTTTTCGCGCAAGTTGAACCTGCGTTATTTCCCTCAAAAAGCCACCCCCCGAAAAAAATGTAACATATACTGAAAGTTTATACTATGAAGAGAGTAAATGACACAAAATTTGTTTGAGGTTTAATTTTTTTAGGAGAAAAATGCCCTGATATTTTTCAAATTATCAAAAATTGTGCTTTTTTGATCACAATTAACTCAAAACAGCATCACTAGGAAAAAAAACCTTTTATATATTATGGTACCTGGCTATGTGTAAAACATCATGAAAAAGAAAGCAGCATGGGATCTCTTCTTGTTTTCCAGAAAATAATTTTTTTTGTAGCTCATTTTATGCGTTTTCTCGTACGTAAAACGTGTGTCCACTATGCAGATTAGATCTTCTAATACTTTAAGGATGTAGTAAGAATGTATATATGTGTGTATAGAGAAAGAAAAAGACTAGTAATACTTTATTTTTCTGATTTTTACAAATTGATGTTATTTTAATTGCAGGTAATTCAGAAAACGATAAATCGATATTATATATATATATATATATATATATATATATATATATATATATATATATATATATATATGGTACATGTATATATTTATATAAGTATATATATATATATATATATATATATATATATATATATATATATATATATCGTATCAATCCCAAAATAATTCTTTCTTATTTATGTCCGTAGCAATGGAAGAAATATCATGAACAATATCTGTTTCACTTTCCTCTAAATGCCTTTTTTCTATGTCCACTTCAAATACCTCTAAAAGGCTGTCGGTTCTTGATAAATCAGTATTATCCGCTTTTTTTTTCCTTTGTACATCGGTTAAAAGTAGCTTCAATTTGACTTTTTGTCAGATATTCGCTCGGTTGGAATATTTTTATGTCTTCAATCATCTCTATTCTCATTGCATGTTCTGCAACAAAAGAGAAAACAAAGAAGAAAACATTTTGGAAATCTCATGTGAGGGGTGGGCTCTCCCAACTCGTAAAAGTACACAATTTTCATTGAAACAAATAGAATTTCTTTATGAAAAAGTTCCTTTATGGTAAAAAACCGGCAGAAAACAGACGTCCGACCAAGTAGAACATGCAATGAGAACAGAGATGATTGAAGACATAAAAATATCCCAACCGAACGAATATCTGACAAAAAGTCAAATTCAAACTGTTTTTAGCTGATATCCCAAGCAAGAAAAAGCGAGTAATACTGATTTATCAAGAACTGACAGCCTTTTAGAGGTATTTGAAGATGACATAGAAAATAGACATTTAGAGGAAAGTGAAGCAGATATTGTTCACGATATATATATATATATATATATATATATATATATATATATATATATATATATATATATATATATATATATATATATATATATATATATATGATATGGATTTATCGTTTTCTGAATTACCTGATTACCTGCAATTAAAAGACCATCAATTTGTAAAAATCAGAAAAATAAAGTATTACTAGTCTTTTTCTTTCTCTATACACACATATATACATTCTTACTACATCCTTAAAGTTTTAGAAGATCTAATCTGCGTACTGGACACATGTTTTACGTACGAGAAAACGCATAAAATGAGCTACAAAAAAAATTATTTTCTGGAAAACAAGAAGAGATCCCATGCTGCTTTCTTTTTCATGATGTTTTACACATAGCCAGGTACCATAATATGTAAAAGGTTTTTTTCCTAGTGATGCTGTTTTGAGTTAATTGCGATCAAAAAAGCACAATTTTTGATAATTTGAAAAATATCAGGGTATTTTTCTCCTAAAAAAAATTAAACCTCAAACAAATTTTGTGCCATTTACTCTCTTCATAGTATAAACTTTCAGTATATGTTACATTTTTTTCGGGGGGTGGCTTTTTGGGGGAAATAACGCAGGTTCAACTTGCGCGAAAACGGATAAAATCCATACTTTGCGACCCCTTATCTGAAGAAAACAACAACCCCCAACCAAAATAACTATGAAGTCATCATCACTAGATACAGTACAACCAATAAATATAAACATAACCGTGGGGTGGTGTTTCTGTAAAGAGCTAAAGCGCACTGAAACGCGAATTTTAGAATTTTTCTAAAAAGCGCTGCAAAACGTCAAACTTTGGGAATTTTTAACGAACGAAAAAAATTTTTTGGAAATCTAAAAATTTCAGAATGTTCACTTCTCATGACGTACTTTGACATATAAAAAAATTATAAAAATCAAAAATGGTCACTGCCACACCTTGTCTAAACTTCAAAATAATGGCTCTTAAGCAGCATAAACAGTGACATAAGGTGTGTGACATACCAGGGAGGTGAGAATTCACATGTTGTGAACCGAAAATATATTTAAATAAAAATTAATAATAAAAAAATTGTTGGCAAGTTTAGATAGATATATTTTCGATGAAATTGAAAAGCTTTGTTTAATACATTGTTCCTAAAACTTTTTTTTTTTTGTTAAAGAGGCGTGTGACAGAAAAGTTACACTTTTGAAGAGTGACCCATATAAGCTTGTGTTTAAAAACCTACAATTTTATATTTAAGGGGGCTGGGGGCGGGGGAAGCTCAAGGGGGAATGCGGGGACTTTTCGGAAAATACTCCCCTGCTTAGTTACTAACAAGTGGCGAAAATTCAGCTAGTTCCTAATTTGTTCCTTCATTAGGTCATTTATGCCCCTTATTCATTGGGTATACTTTAGTTTTCGAGGATTTCATGTCCTATAATAAGCATATTTCATCTTGAAGTTTTCTTGTAGTTGATAGCTCTCAATGTGAAATGTAACTAAGAAATAAGCCAGACATTGCAATGGGACCGTTGCAAGTCTGAGTATTAAAGGTAAATGCTGCTGATTTCCTTAAGCATTAGGAAACCGGTCGGCAACCTTTCTCGACTCATTTTTTAACAGACACGATAATTTGTTTTTAAGAATCAAAAGTTAGTACACGCATCGCTAAAATTTAAGAAGAAATTTCATAGCGAATAGTATCTTTCATCGATATTAACAGTATCTTTTTTACACAGTCAACACTGAGTTATTATTTTTTTTAAAGGTAGACAAGTTCTTTTGGCTGGTATCTTCCATTTTCGCATAGACTTCGGGATATGTTAGTCACTTTATGATAAGAAAAATGTAAGTTTATTTTTTCGTAAATCATATTTATTTGTCCTTTTGTAAAGGGCAAATTTTCCGATCGTGAATAGGGGGATTGGGAACCCTTAGAGCCATTTTTACTGGAGACGCACCGAGTCGCACTTTGGGCCGAGTACCGGGTACTCGGGTTTTACTACTCGGCCGAGTACCGAGTACTGATTATGTTTTAAAATGAACCACTGACATAAACGTGAGGAATTTTGAACTCATTGAAATAGAAGTATAAACCTCCATATAATAGTTTTTAAAGCGAAATCCCAGCTAAAATTTAATTATGCATTATATAAAAGATGATGTTAATTGGAATTAAAAATGAACAAGAAAGTAAAAGGCATGATTAATTAAGTTGGAATTAACGCATTGTATCAATCTATTACTTTTGGTCCACCTATTTTTTGAGAGCAAATAAAAGAAAAACGTAAAAGCACAAATGTGCATGAACTCTGCAGACAAATGTTTCGGCGTTACAAGGAACGCTTTTTTCAATGAACAAAAGTAAGCTTATGGGTAACTCATATCATTTTAGCGACAAAATGACGAAAACATGTCGCTATTCAGGATAAGCGTCGTTTTAGAACATGAAGACAACTTAAAATGAAGAAATGAAGGGTTTTCTAATTCTGCCTAACGGGGGAATGTGAGGCAAAGTAAAAGAATGCAAAGTGAAAGCTAAGATGACTTAGATTATTTACAATAAACGAATTGGAAATTTCAAAAAATCAGTAATCCAAGTTATAACGCACATATACGTTCAGTAAATTACCGCCCATTAGCCAGGACTAAAGCAGAAATACATGAAATACACCGCCAGCTCAGTCATTTCCAGCCGAGGACTGCAGTTTCGTGCTTAATTAGCACTCATCAGCCCGGTATAGGAAAGTGATTGAGCTGGAGATGGAAAACCTCTAAGGAATCCAAGAGTGCGAAACAAGCTGGTAGCTAATATAGAATCAGACCAGACGGGTGACCGAAGCAATGGTTCGGTTCAACTCGAAGATTGAACGCAAGGCAAGGTATATTCAGTAAATTACCGCCCATTAGCCAGGGCTGAAGCAGAAATACATGAGTTTTCAATCTCCAACTCACTTTCCCATGCCGGGCTGATGAGTGCTAATAAGCACGAAACTGCAGTCCTCGGCTGGAAATGACTGAGCTGGCGGTGTATTTCATGCACATATACGTTGATGCACATATGCTTTATAACGTTGGATTACTGATTTTTTGAATTGTCAGCACAAAAGTATTTATTCGTTAAATTGGAAATTTGTTTCGAAAATTACAGTACGAAAAGAAATATTTTTTTATATAGTAAAACTTTCATTGAAACTTTATTTTTTATTCTTGTCAGTAATTTGGAGCCTTTATTCGGCGGTTTTTTTTCCTGACAGTACATGCGCAACTACATTGTTAAAATATTAATAGCTAGGTGGCGCGAAAACATAGCAAATACTTCAGTTTTTCACTTTGCCCCGCTATTTCATTTTCCCCCTCATTCCCATACTTCGGATAACATTTACTACAGGCAGCTTTTTAGGGGCTTTCAAATGCTGCAAAACCGAAAAAATAGGACAATTTTTTCGGTTAGATATTTTGAAATTGATGATTTTCCTTAAAATTGAAATCGACATCTTGGAACTCATCTATTTCACAATAAAAGGTGCTCTCTGTTTTTTCTGCATATTAAATCCTTAATTATATACTATTATCAACGCGATGAGGAGCAGGATTTTCCTTTTGTTCTATTCGTAACGCGTTTTTTAATCTGATTATTCCTAGCAGACAATTTAATATCAAAAACGAATCTGCGAAACAATTTGCGTAGATTGATGAACGTTGGTGAGAAGGGGGCGGATTGCCTAGGTCTTCAAAACTGATTTTTTGTTATTCCAAATAGGGTAGGAAACGACCCTATTTGGAAGAATAAAGAATTTAAAAGTTATCTTTTTTCCTGACATAGCATGCTTAAAACTAGACAATTTTTACCATTTTTTTTAATAATTTCTCACAGTTTATTGTTCTTTAACCATTCCTTTTATTTGTGCCAGGTTCAATTTTATTTTTCCCGCTTCTGCACATGAGATCACAAGTGATGAAATGCCATTCACCGATGCCATTAGCACAGAGCACAGTATTTAATTCGCTTCTTTACTTACGTGTACTGGCAGCGATATAGTTGATAGCAAGCGAAGAGCGCAATATTTAATTCGCTTTCAAATTATCATGCTTGGAAACGCGATAGCCAGCACGCGTAGGTGTTCAGCGCACCAGTGGAATAGCGCGCCAAAGTTCATCACTTGTGACGTCATAAAACCCACGCCTTATTTGAAAAATAGAACATTTAAAAAATTGAACGTTTTGAAAGTAAGATTTTCCTCACTCCATGTTATTATCATTATTCTTTGCTTATTCTACAAACTTCAGTGACTAAAAGTATTACTTTTGACTGATTAAAACATTCCCGTTATGGAAGATTTATTCACTGATCGGACTTTTCGATTTTCCATAGTGTCGGGTGAATTTTTTTCTGCCTAAACAAGAGAATAATAAGCAGGCACTTAGATGGGCTATTGAAAGGTTTTTATTCAACTAAAGCAGTAGAGTATTTAGTTTTAACATATTTTTCGTTGTCAGAGTGCGAAAAATCACCAGTTCTCTTTATGATCTCTTTTTCCTGGAGGATTTGATTTCGTCATAGGATGAACTTTCAAAGCAGTTATCTTCCCAGTAGGCTTTTTTTTTTTTTTTTTGAGGAACTGACTTCAAGACTAGGAACTAGCAAATTTTGATGCTGCAAAAGATTTTGATAGTTGTATGGCCAAAAATTTACTTGCAGCACTGGAAGCGAAAGAGTTTTCAGCTAGTTCCAAAATCTAAAAGTAGAAAGTTAATAGTTTTCTTGGAAAGCGTTCAAATGTCCTATGGAAGCCATTCCAGATCCCTCAGGATCAGATTCCAGATACTTAAGAAGTTCCCAATGCACCGAATTTGGATACTGGTTTTGGTTAAGGACGAGCTGAATCAGTAATTACTTGTGGTATTCATGTGAATCGGAGCTTGAGCTTGAATCTTGTGAATTCGAAGATAATTCAGTTTTTTCAACAGCATTTCTCACTAATGATTCTTTTTCACCAGCTATTGTTTTCATCCTGCATTGTCAGAAGCTAGATAGATGGTTTTGTTATCTTTGAGAGTGGTCGCTATTTCTTTTCAAGACTAGGAACCAGCAAATTTAGATGCTGCAAAAGATTTAGAGAGTTTGGCCGAAAATTTACTTGCAGCAGTGAAAACGAAAGAGGTAATCTGGTTCCAATTTCTAAGAAGGGAAAAAAAAGATTGTTAGCTATACATGTAAGTTGATGCACACTATTATTTGATTACACTGAACGAATCAAGGGCACAGAGTAATGATTAAAAAAAAACTTTTTTTACACAAATTGTAGAATAAAAGAATACCAAGAAAAATATTTCTTTAAACAAACTCTGTTACAAACAAATTTTTACACCCAGAAGGAAAACGAACTATCGACCCGAATGATAATACGTATGCGGTCTATAGCAAATTGTTACATATTCAGAACAAAAGATAAGACACGGCAAATTTTAAAAAACAGTAAACCCTGCTATGCCATCTACAAGCCAAAACAAGTCGTGGAAGGGAGTTTAGACTCCTAGTGGGATCTAGTTGGGCACCTCTATTTTGGTTGCATTCGGGTGTTTCTAAAGGGGTCTTTTGCACCTTTTTCGGGGGAAATCATTGGTAATTTCTATGCAAACTCAAATGGTATGATAACTTGGCAGACACTTGGCGATGTATCGCCAGTCTTTTGGTCGCCAAGTATTGTAGCCAACTTGGCGACAAATTTGGCGGTTTTTCTTTTTTCTTAAATCTGGTTACAGTTTGACCACTGTTGGTGAAATTTAAAGAAATAATTATTGAATAACATTAAAATTGCCAATAATGGGGGGAAAAATTGGTGTAAAAGGAAGTGATGTGATGCATACACACATCAGTTTTTTTTTAATACATGTCAATAGAGAGACCTTATATGACTTTTACTGATCACTTAAGGGTTAAATCGTGGCATGTGGAACCCTTAAGCTGTGGCGTTTGTATGTTAATGTTTTGACATTTGCTTTGTGTGATTTATTTTAAAAGCAATGGGCCCTGCACTGGTCACTGCGTTGCTGTTTCAATTTTGCGTTTAGGACTACGATGGTGCTTATAAATAATACTTTCAGTATAAATAAAATGCTCACCTTAAGTCAATAAAGATTCGCACGCTTTTTAAGGTGGGTCGCATCCACCGAGTGACATCCAGATAGGTCACTTCAGAAATCCGAAGATCTTTTTGAGGATCCCCTTTTTGGTTTTGGGGGCCGGAAGTTCCCACACTCCGTTTTGATCCACCCAGGGTTGGAGTGGGAAGCGCTTAGTAACGCTTTTAGCTTTTTTTGGCCATTTGGTCTTTTTGACGATTTTCTTGCGCCTTTTTTCGGCAAAAATGTCAAATTCCAATTCAATTTCTTCGTCCGTAAACCCGTTGTAGTAGCGGAAAATATATTCATGAATTTCCGAGATGTCCATGATTGCTGAAAAGAAAATGCGTGTTACTGAAAATATATAACAGTGTGGGGAAACACCGAGTTTAGAAACACAGAATAATTTTAATGTTTGTATATTATAAAAAATCATGTATTTATTTTCACTTCCTCTTCGTTTATCGCTCGGTCAAGTGCGCCAAATAAGGTCAACCTAACTCATTAAAGCCCTCGAATAAGTAAAACTCGATTGTCAATGGAAAACTGCACACATATCCGCCGTGTTACCGGAGAGGCACACATACGCCATAACTCCACGGTGAACTTGATTTGTTAAAACTAAGAAAAGGAGAATTTTAATAATTTGAATTCAGATATTCCCCTTTTCTCTAGATGAATTGAGAGATAATTTTGGAAATTGCATACAGCACTTCATTTTCGGAGAGGAACTGGGAATGGTAAATTTTATTTGATGACCCTCTTTTTTAAAACTGAAATCATGTTTTCTTTTATCTCAGAGAAACTAGGGTAAGCATGGACACAACGACATATGTTTTTCCATTAGTTGGAAGCTCTAGCAAAGTAAAAAAAAAAATATTTGTCGTTAAACTAAAACATGTAAATCTACTAGAAATAAATATATGCCTTAGTGCGGAGAAGTAAATGGCAATCAAAAACGTTTTGACGCACAAAATTAGCAGATAACTGCAGACACGTGTTTCGGGGTTATAATAAATCCCCTTTTTCATAATGCAAAGTAATGATCTTTTGGATGTAAAGACATCCGGTAAAAGCCACGATAATAAACAACAGGCAGATTAAATAGCAAATGAACAAAACAAACAACACAAAAAGGAACTCGGAGCCGAAATATATAACACGATTCATTTCGAGAAAAAGCCGTTAAGCAATATTTTTTAAAAAAAGCCCATAAAATAAGTTTTGTTAACATGATGAAGCCGGTCATTGTGAGATTTTTGGAGAAATTTATAACTTAACGGCTATTTTCTCGAAATGAATAATGCAATAAATTTTGGCTATGAGTTGAATTTTGTGATGTTTGTTTTGTTAATTTACCATTTCTGCAAATTATTTTGCCTGCTGTTCATTCTCGTTGCTCTTGCCGGGTGTCTTTACATCCAAAAGCTGACTATTTTGTATTGAAAAAGGGGTTCCCTGTAGCACCGAAACCCGTGTCTGCAGTAATCTGCTAATTTTGTGGGTCAAAACGCTGTTGATTGCCATATTAAATTCCATTTGAATAAACTTAAAAGCATCATTGGACGACCGTGTTTTAAAATGAGAAAGATCAGTCGTCCCACCCGGGGTACTGTTAAGTTCTTATTTTTTGTTTTTTCTCACACCTAGGCAGTTATTGCCTAGGCTTACATATATTAGTTAATAGTAATTATTTTGTGAACAATTTAGTTGTAAGTGTTTCATATTAGTGATTTAAGATCTTTTAAACATTTGCTATTGATTATAATCAGAAAGTTAGAGTGGGATTTACAGTCCTATGCACCGTATTCCATTTATGTTCATTAAAAATATGTTGTTAATTTTGCTGCTTATAATTTAGAGTAATTTTTCTGGCTAAAAGTAATAAACCATTGCTATCATGAATTCAAAACTTATATAATGCAATAGTATTAGTTTTGCTTTCTTTCATTTTATAATTTATTACCATTCAAGAGTACATATAAATTTGCGTACAAGCGGAAAGTTTTTTACGGTAAAATGCACAGATACTTATACTACTGTATTATACTGTGCTTTTACTGTTGATCATTAAGAAGCTACACGAAAGTGCTATGTTGACTTACCTTAGTAGAAATAGTTTTCAAATATCGAAAAATAAATCATAAAACTCTCACTGAGATAAAACGCTGCAACAGGCTTCGATTTTTTTCTCAAAATGACTTCGCAACAGAGGGCAGTGTGTGCTGTGTGGACAACAATACGTTCTTAATTGTTGTACATGGCAAAGAAATTCTGTTTCGAAACAATATTTTGCAACACACAAACATTCTTGGAGGCTTGAACACCATCCAACAATGGATATCATTTCGTCTGCTTTATATTCTTAGAAAAATAGCTTTTCTTTAAATTTAAAACATTGAATTTTAACGTGCCAATTTATTTTTCTTGCTAATTGAATAATCTGTTTAGAAATCATACGACCGCACTATTTGAGAATTTTTCAAATGCATAAAGGATTTAATTATTACTAAAACGCATGAAATAGGACACTATATCAAAACTATTTTGATCAGGTTTCAATAATTTTGAAAAATGCCAAGAAATGATTAAGTTGCAAAAATTTTAGAAAGAAATAAAAAATAAAGTTTCGCTTTTACTTGTCCTCTGTGTTTTTTTTTTTTTTTTTTTGAGAAACCTAAACCCTTTATTAGTTTTGTTTAGTAGTGGGTGTATTCCGTTTTCATTTTCAACATTACATCAGTGGTGGTTAATTGTTTGTTATACACAGTTACCTTGAGCTCTGAAGAGTCAAACATCGGAAGAACACCATCCATACAGGGCCCGATTGAAACATCGAGGGGCCCTCGGCCAAATCCTTTTTTTGGGGCCCCTGTATTCAAACTGTATTCCTTCAGCCGTTGGCTGAACCAATTTTAGCCATAGACTAAAGTAATTTCAACCGTTTAGGGGCCCCTAGGCCACAGCCTAGTTGGCCTATTAAGTATTTAGGCTCTACATCCATATCGAAACGCAGCGGAATTCTAAGCCAAGTTCTCGCATATCACTTGCGAAGTTTAGAAGATTCGGAGATGTGTGTGCGCGAAACTAGTGGTAGAACACAGCTTAGAATTCAGCTATGACATAGATGGTGTTCTGCCGATGTTTTTGATCCTCCAGGCTTGTATTTTTGATTTCCGTTACGGTTCTAATTTAAAAATCACACGATAACAACACAAGATAAAACTGGGTACTCCTACTAATGGATGAAGAGGTAGAAAAAAGCTTTTGAAGGAGGATCTCAGAACAGCCGCCCTTTACATACCGGTAATTTTAAAAGATATTCTAAAACTGTGCCATTAAGATAACAATGAAGAAAAAAATACCGACGGAGTAGCGACCGCTTCCTTCTACATACTGTTTTCAATGATAGCATAAAATGAAACGTTTTAATCTTCGAATTCGAAACTTGTTCCGGGAGCGTCTTCCGTTTCCAAATGTACCCCAAAATTGATATCAGTTTCAAAACGGTTACCCCACCCAAGAATCCATGTTTCTACCACATCCAAGTTGAGAACAACCAGTTTTCCCACATGCGGCATTTCTATAAAGTTTCACGCTAAGGACAGATCTTATCCCCCGTTTGTTTTCAGAGTCGTTCAAAAGGAAAACGCTGTAAGATCTGTTCGAGCTGTATGTGGCACAGTAAATAAATAACACTAGTTGCGCAAAACGCGAGCAAAATCCCTCCAACAAAAACTGTTTATAAAACTTAATCGAAATCTTGAAATGAAGAATTCTTTGAGAATTCTGAGATGATATCGATTCAATTTATAGTAAGTTTCATTGCATCATTAAAGTAGGAGAACGTGGTCATTTACTAAATTACTTACGTGTTCATTTATTAGTTAATTCATTTCCAATCCTTGGTTTAATAATTCACTTATTTATTCATTCATTGAGTTATTTTCTTATTCATTTGCTCTTGTACTTACTCTTATTTTTATTCATATATTAATTGATTTTTTTGTATTTAACTATTCTTTCATTGTTTCAGTCTATTTATTTAATCATTCAAAATTTTATTTACAGTCGATTTTGATCAAAAATATTTTTTATGTTCGAATTAAAAGTATTTCATTACATAAACATTTTATTTTTCACTTTGCCTAATGAAAAAAGAAGAAAATTTTCCACTTTTTCTTTTTGAAGGCACAAATTTACTGCCAAAAAAGAAAAATAATGTTTCAATGCAAGTTTGATTTAAAAAATACAATGTTCTTTCTTTATGTACTGTAATTTTCGAAACAAATTTCCCATTTGTTCATTTCGAAAAGCACACTCATCTTAACCATTTCACTTTGCCCCACATTCCCCTACTTTGGTTGCCAAAAGGGAGTTGGCAACAAATCTGTGTGACTCAAACTTCTTTTAAGATGCATTTTTCTTTCAAATAAATACATTTTTGTTTGAACACACGTCTTTCAATAACCATCTAGATAGTTCTACAATGGTTTTAAATAGGGAAAAACACTTTGGGTTAAATAAATTCAAACGCAAGGGTAACATTGGTAACATTAAAATAACGGTATAGAGCGACAATTTTCTTTCTTGAGCTTGTCATTTACATAAAACAGGCATTCTTGAACAATTAACAACTTTGTTTACTCGTAAACTACACTGAGTCTTGAAGAAACACCATTTATTAGGATATTAGGGGTGACCATATAACCTCTACCAGGACACTACCACGTAAACCTTTTCAATTGCAGTTGGCTTTGGAAACAACAGAATTACAATGTATCACATTTTAGGTCCGCTGACCTCCTGAGGGTCAGCCAACTCCTGTTCTGGGGTTCATTTAAATTTTCGAAGAAAAAGGAAGATTGAAAATCATTAAATGACATTTAAATAATTCTTTTTATTGGAAACTCAAGTTTTCATCCCTTCGAAATATAATTGATGTTTATAGGCGCCCATACGAAAATTCAAAGGCTCAGATATTTTCTCCATGGTTTAGCCATGGTTAGATATTTCCCCATAGAAACCGATTTCAGTACAGATTAGAGTGATTGAAATTTGTCATTTTTAATAACGTATTCATTAATGGCTGGAGAAGAAAGGTTTTTACATTTTTGCAAAGAAAAAAGTACTAAAAGCAAGGAAGTTCTAGTTTCTAGCTAGACAGCTTGAGATCCCACTCGCCCCCCCCCAACCCCCATATGGGCACCTATGTTGACGTTTGAGCACTACTCCCGACATCTCGAGACATAGGACAATGCCGCAAGGTCATGTGAGAGCCGTCTCTGCTTCGACAGCACTAGGCAGCTTCTCATTTTATGAATATAACTGCTTGAAAGGCAAAACAACATACTGCACTTTGAAAGCTACCTTCCAGGATACTTATCCCCAGTTTTTGCTTTCCTCTATAAAACAAAAACACAGAGGGAAGCACTCGTTGTAAAAGCATAACGTCTTCTTACATTTTCCACTACCTAGCTATTCCTATCCGGATTTTCAAACTAATGCAGCAAGTAAAACTACGTATTAAAGCTGTGTAGATGTTGAACCTGATATTCGGTTCCAGCTCTTCCCATTCATTCGAAATTTTATTTCGAAACTTAATATCCACGTGTAACCTACTGATATCTGTCAGTTCAACTTGACTTTTTTCCCTCCAGAATATGTAAGCAAAGTTAAGCATCGTAAATTACCTATCTTGTGCTTTTCGTTTTTAAAGAGTGATTATCCCCTGAGTGAAACTGGGAATGAAGAGCTTGTTTTTACAATTTTTTATCTAGACTGAAATTGTTTCTTGTTACCATAAGTAACAGGGGGTAAACAGAGACACCTCTTATACTTTCTGATTAGTTCGATAAAGGTAAAAAACCGTAAAAAGAAACACACAATCAGTTTTAAAGCTTTAGAAATTTTCTTCTCCACTAACTAAACTGCGGCCTGTAGGTCACATGCGATCCGCGAAACTCTTCAAATATAATCTAAAGTCATTTAGGAATGAAAAGCATAAAAAACCAAACTGTGTGCTGAATTTGTGTAAAATACACACAAAAGGGAAATTTACAGAGAACTTGAATGGTCAAAAAAAAGGAAAACTATTTTATTTACCTCAGAGTTCAGGATTTATAGAGAAACACCTCAATCGCACATTACAAATAGCTGGAAAGGTGAAATTCATAACTAAACGTTTTTAGTTATCTTCCACATGACAAGTGAAGATCGCTTAACTTTAATAAACAACTTTTTTCTCGGTACCATTGATGGTTGCTCAGTGCCTCGGTCAAACATTAATGGCACCTACACATTTGTTTAGAAACCCGCTGAACACTTTTTTAAAATCTTCTGCTTACTAACTTAGCTTCACTCACTAGCAGTTTAGGTTCAATAGTTACGACAAGTTTGGAAAAAGAATTTGCTCCCATCCACCCATGATTCATGTTACCCCAACTGACCCCAGTTACAAAGCTGGCAATATTGCTTCTTTCTTGTCCCATTCAACACGTGACTGCTTGTACATTGCAAATATTAAGATAGACTTCTATCTGTTTATTATGAAAGGTGTCATTGTTCTTAGATATACTTCCTCATGGCCTAAGTCACAGCGCACATCTTTTTCAGAGTAGAACGTAACCTTAAAAACAGTTTAATGGTCCGTGCCATTGTTGTCGCTCTCGTTCTCTTATCAGATGAAATAAAACTTTTGCAAAAATATCAGTCTGGAAATGTTGACCTCTCCTGGACTTTTGGAAAATAGACTCAAGCTCGTTTTACTCTCATACGCTTAGTTATGTTCTCAATAAAAAATAACTCCCCACCCTCTTGAAGGGCATCTATTTTACTTGTAAAATAGATGCATGAGATTTTAGCGCGTGTAACAGATGCAACTGAACTTAAAAGCCGACGAAAAGTTTAAGCCTTAGAGGAAATTCTAATTTCGGTGTCTAATTTTCAAATGGCAATCTGTCGTTAAATTATGTTTACACTAATGGTACCCGAACGGCTTAGTCCGTAGTAGAAAACTAAAAGGTCTTTTGGTTCACCTGTATATTTACAAATAATGTAGGGTGGATTTCTCGCCAATTGGCTTGCGGTTCCACGTTATGGTAACTTGGTAATTTACTCGTCCATCTTATGATAATTTTGTTCTGAAAATTGGAATAGAAAAATAACAAAATCGAATTTTTGAAAAATCGCTTCAAGGTGCACACCCCTATGCTACAAACTAATTCTTTACCAAATTTAATGAAAATCGGCCGGACGGTCTAGGTGCTATGCACGTCAGAGATCCTGTTAGAGATCCAGACAGAGAGATATCCATACAGAGAGACTTTCAGCTTTATTATTAGTAAAGATTGAACAGCCTGCGTATATGCGACTGTGAACGGTTTTAGTGATTGCTCCCAAGTTCGCGACACATGAAATGGAATGACATTTGAAGCATATATGAGCAATTCACCAGAAACGTGTGATTTTGCACTCTAAACTAAGCAGCTCTTCATTTTTTCACAAGGGATGTAGTTTGGGGGGGGGGCAGCAAGGGTTGCACTTTTTCTTTTTAGAAAAGGGAGCTATCTATTTTTGTTTGACTGCAAAAGTTCACAAAGCATCTTCATTTTTTTTTAGAGTATTGCGAATTAGATCTTGAAAGTTAGATCAAAATGTATCATGTAATTGTTTTGTTCGTAATTTTCTTTAATTCTGATTGAAGAATTTAGACACACGGCAGTGTGTCAGCCAAGTTCGGAAATCAGGCGACACCTCTGCCAGTGTGTATCTTACACGAATCATTTCAAGCTACTTTTGACTCCCTCGTTTCTCAAAAACTATTAAATCTGCGTGCTTGAAATTTTGTATGTCTAATAGAGCTGCCTATCAGAACTATAATCCTAAATTTTATGAATGTACCTCTTATAGTTATGGAATTATTACTATCTAAAAAGTGTCATTTTTTACACTGACTCACTCACTCATCAAAATGTTTACGAACGTCCAAGTGTCTCACATACTTGAAATTTGGCATAAAGATAGATTTTCATGCATATGTAAAGGGAAAAATCTAAAAATTCAAAAACTACATTAAAATAGCAAAAAACTACGCTATTTTTTATGAGCACCACGGCGTAATCACTTCACCGCGCGATTGCAAAATCTGTCGCCAAATAAATCAAAACAAATAGACTCGTCAAACGTTGCCAAAACAAGGTTGTAGAAGTTTTAAATTAACAATTTAATTTCTAACCAAAATGGGGCTTGAAACAATATTTTAAGTTCCGCTAAAATGAAAAAGGATCTATCAAATAATTAAAATTGCAAAACCTAGAGCTAAGCCTTTAAAATAAAAAATAACTGGCTTTAAAATTTTGGAAAAACTTTAGATCTCAATTAAACGCAAAATTTTATAGAAGGAGCAAAAACGGCAGCAATAATTTTAACAATTGAGAAATATTTTTGCAAATTCCGCATATTTTACGATCTACATTATGATAATCATCCCGAACAATAAAGAAACTTCAAACAGATTTTGAGATGAGTCTAAGCAATTTTCCTAATTGTCGACGAATTTGAGGAAGCCAAAGACCAAGAGCTAATGTACGTTGGCCTTGCTGATAAATGGGAAAACAGGTGAATATTGTCCAAAATTGGCGATCGTGCCAAGTCCCCAGTATTCAGAATATCTTCATAACTTCTAATAAAAAGAAACCGCAAACCAGTTCACCGTAACAGCAGGGGAAAAAAAAGAAATCATGTATTTGTAATATGCGCTTTTGCATTTATAACTGTCTAAATTAGAACATAACCTTTGATTTAGCTTTTCAAAAAGTAATGATATCCCAACAAAACATAAATGTGAAAAAGAAGCCAAGTTCGGTTGAAATGAGGTGCGAGAAAGACGGTGTCACCGACAAAAAAAAGTTCAGATCTAAACAGTTACCAAGATCCATAGCAGTTCCTCAAAGAAGTTGGATTTTCCCATGTTCTTCAATTCATTTAGAAAACAATTTTTTACTTTCTTTAATATTGGATTTAAGACTTGACAAGTTTAAAAAAAAAAATTTAAAAATAGTGATGACTAAAATTTGCCGCAAGTTTAAAATCCATTATCAAAGCAAGTAAAAAATTGTTTTCTAAATGAATTGAACATGGGAAAATCCAACTTCTTTGAGGAACTGCTATAGAACTTGGTAACTGTTTGGATTTGAACTTTTTTGTTGGTGACACCGTCTTTCCCGCACCTCATTTCAACCGAACTTGTCTTCTTTTTCACATTTATGTTTTGTTGGGATGTAATAACTAATGCTAATGTATTATATAAAATCAAAATGAATGCACTAAAAATGCTAAAGTATATAAAAATTAAAAAAAAATACTTATCAACTATTTTTTAATAAGTGTCGATCAAACTCCTGGAATAAAACAGGGCTTCCTAAACTGTGGCCTACGGTCCCCTTTTGAGTCCGTCGACGTTTACTAGGGGTTCCGCGGCAAACTTTGAAAGAAAAATATTTCCATCAAAAATGACTTTTAAACATTTTGACTTTATAACATTCAGAAAGCTTATGCTATCTTGATGTGCAGATATTAAAAAAAAAAAATCTTTAAAATATAAAAAATTAAAAGCATTAAAAACGGTAAATGATATTGAAATCTGTTTCTTCATTTGAAAACATGAGTTTTCTGTTGGAACTGGTAAAACAATAAATTCTTGGATTTGAATGTTCCATAAGATTTTATTTGAAAGATCCAAAATAGTTTTAGTCAAGATTTTGCATAATTATGTAGAGTTTAATTATTCCGTGCTTCTACATATCCTGAGAGGTGGATTATCTGGTGGGAACTGATAAAGCTTCAATTTTATAAAAGCTTTGAAGTATGTAGTAATGTCAAAATGAATGATTTATAGACATATCTTCTGACAGAAACTTGAATATTCTACTGTTAGGGAAAGTAATCTAATATCTCCTCACTCCCCCTTCACGGTTTCTTCTAGAAAACAAGAAATACGAACCGTTCGCTATAAAAGCAAATCTTGTTCTTCCATTTGCCGAAACATAAGAAGACTTAGAATTTGGAACAGTTTACAAGTGACGAGAAAACAAACAGCTTCAACTTTAAATGGGCATTTCTTGAATATTTTTGCACTAACTACATTAAACCATTTTATACAGCGTCAGTTTTTTTTTAATGCAGATGAAAAGTGTACATTTTATTTCTCCGTGAACTGCTTAGATTTAAGTCCTTGCACCTGATTATTTCAATTTCAATTTAGAATACTTTTTTAAACAAAGTTACGCCTTTTTTTTTTTTTGAAGCAGTTGTAGCAATTTGTAATTTACTTTTTATCATTGATTTTCCTATACTAATACTAATGCATCATACTTTGCTTTTAGTGAAAAACATTTTGAAGCAATAGTGCTTTCAAACATTACCAACGGTTGACTTACCCTTAATAGAAATAGTTTTCAGAAATCAATAAATAAATCATAAATTCCGCACCGAGATAAAAATGCTGCAGACAAAGTTTGATTTTTTCTGAAAATGAGTTTGTAACAATGTGCAGTACGTTATTTGGTTAACAATACGTTCCTTATTGTTGCTAATGGAAATGAAAATTTGCTTGGAAACAATATTTTACAACACATAAAACATTCTGAGCTTTTCCAATACCATCCAACAATTTATACCATTTTTACTACTGCAAATAGCTAGAAACCTATCCGTATTTAATACTTACGTTTAAGTTAAAACACTACATCTTAAACTTCTGTTTTTCTTCCTGATTCCTTAAGGAATTACAAGAACAGCATAATCAGAACATTGTGAAATACATAAAGACTTTAACTATGATGTAAGCCCGTGAAGCATTGCACAATGCAGTTAGATTTAATAGTTTCGAATAACGCAGTAAACTGTTACGGTGCAAAAAATATTAGAAATTAATAAAAATAGTAGACAAACTCGTGCATCGGCCTGTTTTCAGTTCGTTGCGCATAAAGAACATTTTGCACAAACTTAAACCAGGATTTCTCAGAATGGTAGATACAAGTAACAAAAGTAATTAAGCAAAAGTATTCCAGAATTTTCATTGCATTTAAGGGATTAGTTTGTAAATCAGTATGGGACTTGAATCGTGTACTCAGATTATCAGCACGAACCACGTGATGTAACACTCCGTTTTTAGTCAAGAATAAAGGATTGTAAATAAAGCTTATAATTAAGAAGGGAATAAATGCAAGTAAAAAATCGAAAACAATATAAATTTCGTAAAAATTTGAGAACGAGGGAAATTCAAAAAAGAAATTGAGAAAGCTGCTACGTTGAAGCAAAACGGGCGAATGTGAAACAAAAGGATTAAGATTGTCTTTCCTACAAGATTCTAATGAGTCGAAAAATAAAAGATCTCAACACAAACCTTTTGGAACGTTGTTCACCTACTTCTTGAAGGGGGGGTGGGGGAATCTTTTCTTCAAAGAATGTTCATTAATAGATGATAAAGTGCATGTTTTTATTAAGGCACGGAAACTTAATTCGGAATAATCTTAGGAATAAGCAGAAAGAGCGGCAAAAAAAATCCGTGTCTCGGTGGCGGATTTGGAAAGGTGAGCGCGTGAAAAAAAGATTTAAATCAGGTCAGGAAACTCAGGAAAAACATTGTACTTGAATTCCATTGCAATAATAAAAGTTTAAATCCTCTAAACAGGAAAATATAAGAACTTTTTCTGCAACACGAACGCGATATAAAATGACAGGGACAGTTATATTACGAACGAAAGCAAGAAATGTAAAACTGAAAAGACATACATATTTTCAGCATACTTTACCAGTAAAAGTCATAGAAAGAAGAAAAAAGCATGAAAGAAGGTTTAAAGCATCTTAAAAATATCGTGAAAAACAAAAAACAGTCAAAAATGAATAAAGTAAATACATAAATATCGAAAAAGTAAAAATTGGAAATGAGGGTATTGTGATGGGGGAAAATGCCCCCTCCCCCCAATAACTTTTGAGAGAATAGTAAGATTTGAACAATTGTTTTTTTATTAGAAAGTTCTCGGCGGAACACCTCATTCCCATACTTGAAGTTTTGATTTGAAAACTTTTTTGTTCAATTTTGAACAGTTCAAAAAAATTAACATTAGCGCCTACGGGGAAATTTAAAGCAAATATAAATTCCGAACTTGGAGGAGTATTAGCTTCAAACACGCTTTGTAGGAAATAGCTTTTGATGAGGAACATGTATAAAAAATTGATTTGAAAATTTTGATTTGAACAATTTTCCATTCAATTTTGAACAGTTCAAATCCTTTAAAATTAGCGTCTTCGTGGAAACTAAACTTCAATATAGATCCTGAAATTGAAGGTGAATTTACTTATTTTTTTTTTTTTTTTGTGAGAAATAGCTCTTGATGACAAACTCCCGACTCCTATAATTTTAGGGCAGTCGACTCTGACTCCTGTACCGAAAAATTAGTCGGACTCCGAATTCCCGACTTCGACTCTGACTCCGTAGCTTCGGCAAACATTTAGACACAGAGGGAAAATGACTGAATTGGATTTCAGTCATTTGAAATTTAAAGTCTTCAACTTGGAAAAAGGAATCTTGGAAATTAAAAGTCTTCAACTCCGACTACGCAAATATGACTGAGTCGCGGACTGTAAGGGAAAATGACCGATTCCGACTCGTAGTCTTTGAATTAAAAACCTTCCACTCCCGAATCTCACTCTTTAACCCCAAAATGAGACTGATCCCGATTCTGACTCCACAGCAATGGTTTTTTACTTTGAAATAATTTTTGTTGATATGAATTGTTTTTATTTTTACGTTTTAGTTTATGTATTCAGTGTTTGGCGATTTCAGTCTTTTATTATTCTTCATAAAGAAATGCGCAGACGGTTTTTTTTAATTTTTATTTATTTATTTATTTTTTTGACAGTGAAAATTATTTCTTTAAGTAGATATTCATTGTTTTTTTATTTTGAAAGTTCATGTATTCATTTGATAAAATTATTTTGTAGCAACAGGGTAAAAACAAACTTTTTTTTTTAAACATTATGTATTTACTTTAATGAGATTTTTATTTTTCATCCTTTTCTGTTCTTTTTGAAGAAGGTTAAAGGTTTTTTTTTTAAATGGAAAATATATATTAGCTACTTTGTTTAAAAGGTGTTACTGTTTTATTTGTTCGTTTATTTATTTTCTACGCATCTAATTCTTTAGATGAGCGTTGCATATTTTATTTCTAGAAATCAGCTTAAAATATTTTTAAAATGTGTTTGAAGTAATTTGCGATTGTAGCTAATTTTGAGAATATTGATCATATACTAGATTAGACTCATTTAGTTCTATACGGAACTTCTTGTTTAATTAAGAAAAATGTGAAATGTTTATGAGTTTTTTTTTTTTTTTTTTTTTTTTTTTTGCGGGAAAAAAGGGAGGGGGACTTAATTAAATTTACGGGACTTAGAAGCGATTTTTTTTTTTTGAAAGGGGGACTGATTGCTTGAAAACCTGACCTGAAATGTAATCGACAAGTTACAAATGTTGATTTCTAAAAAGCACAGTAAACGGGGGACTAGAAAGTGGATTTGAAATTGTCTTATCATATACTAAGCAAGATATCTTGCAATGAAAATGTGGACATTTAGTTCTTGTTACCGACTGTGTCATTCAACGTGAGTTTAATGCAGGTAAGCGGAATGGAATAATCGGAGTCTGGCTGATTTTGAGGTAAAGAAGTTGGAGTAGGGGTCATTTTCCCTCCCAGTCTGCAACTCTGCCTTTGCTAACGGAGATCGCTTTGAGGTAAAGGAGTCGGAGCTGAATGATCTAATATTCGCAGAGTCGAAGTTGGAGCCGAAGTCGATCATTTTCCCCTCTAACTCCGCAACTTTTCCCCGCATCACCCTACCTCTTCAATTTTGCGTAGCTTAAGTCGGACTGTTTAGGGGGGTAAAGGAGTCGGAGTCGGTCATTTTTCCTCCAAGACTGCAACTCGAGCAGGTCCAGCGGAATCAGATGATTTTGGGGTAAAGCGTCGGAGTTGAAGGATCTAATATTCCCAAAAGTCGAAAATGGAGCTGGAGAATCGGCCATTTTCCCTTCAAGTCTGCAACTCTGCCAGTACTTGCAGAGTCGGAGTGTTTAGGGGGTAAAGGAGTCAGAGTCAGAAGCTCTTCCGACGACGCAGTGGATTCCGACGGCTCAATGAGTCAAAATGAATCGACTTGCATACAATGCAGAACAGAAGCGCGCTCCGACGTGGAAAGAAACACATAGGTCAGTACTGTTAGGGAGAAGGGAGCGAATGTTTCATGTGACACCCATTTGAGACGTAGTTACCAAAGTAGATTTAAGAGTTTATAAATAACATAAACACTTTATTTCTGAAAATTTTCTCCCAATATATCTTAAACTATATTTAGTTTATCAATTTTCAGTGAAAATAGAAAACATTATTGCGGGGAGGAGGAGGATTCATGTCCGTCTGCATCAAATTTTACAGGAAGTGTTTTCGTAATTTATAATTGTCTTTTAATTCAAAATTATGCTATACCATATGGAAAAGTTGTTGTTTTTTTAATTGCACGTATTTACGTAAACATAAAAGTGTTTTTTTTTTTTCGTCTGGGAGGGAGGGAGAGAAACAACACAACGGGATAGACATCCTAGCAAGGAACGCCACTGCACAAGTATTTGCAGGTGTCTTTGATTTTTCATCTTTAATCAGATAATTGTGTACACGTTTTTATTTCTACTACTGCTCAAAATACAATTTTGAAAAAAATGTATACGGATGCAAGTGCTTAATACCATTTCTTGGCATCAATCGAAGCGAAATTTTTCGTTGCGATTAGAAAAAATTTTAACATAAAAAGAAACACACGTAAATAACAGAAGTTTGTCCTGCCCTAGCCCCGACTTAGGAGCTGTAACTTACGGCCTAAATGCCATATGGCTTGAGGGTAGTAAGTTGGGTACTAGCCACTAAGAACACGCAAGTAGTCGATCAATTCGCAATTCTCACAATTAACGAGCTGCATGAATCAATCCCGCCAGCCGATATGACCCGCTGGCCGTTGGTTGCACACTGGTGGCTAAGAACACTCTCAATCGTATCACCTTTACAACGACAACAATAAACCGCGTATATCAGCTTCGCATGACCCGAGGACCTTAGATTTGGCACACACAAGACCCATTTATTACTCTTAATAAGTTCTCTTTCACCCCCCCCCCCCTGCCCCGCCCAAAAAAAAAAAAAAAATTGCGACATTGGTCCAAGTAATTTCAGAGTACATGTTTCGGTTCGTAACATTAAACATAACACTACACTCCTGGGACCCCTGTATCTACCCCTTTAGTGGTTTAACCGGTTGAATGCTTTCTTAAAGTGTGCGGTTTTTATTTTTTTGATCCAGACCAGCAACCAAATAACTCCCGATGCAGCTGCCCCAGAGTAAAGATACGACTCGCGGGTCGTTGTTGGGCACCTGTGGCTTATAGCAACTGTGGCTCGATCGATCAGTTTTCAAGCGATAACAACGGGTTACATGGATCAGTTTCGCAGCCCATATGTCCCGCAGACCGTATATTTTTAAAAAAAATCATGGAAAATGAAATAAACTACAAACCCAGAATTATTGTTATTATTACTTGGAGGTAATTTTTTTAATGCGAAGAATGCGTCTTTTTTTCCAGGATCTAATTTTCATGTATTTCACCCCCAAAATTGTGACGCATCGTGGTTTTCGATTTGCAACATCGGACAAAACAACGGGCTACACGGATAAACTTAGCGGGCCACATAAAGGCCACGGGCCGACAATCGGCACCATTGCTGAATCATACCATAACATTCAAATAATAAAATTATAATCATTATCATTTTGTGTAACAGTCTTTTTATGCGTAGTAATTTTGAAAACTAAAAAAAAGTAATTAAATTAAAAATAATTTTAAAAATCTCACTGTGATCCAGGATTGTCCCACATTTTTAATGAAAAGAAGATAAAGACGCGCTGCTTTAAAATGCTTCGAACTTAAGCAACAGTTGACCAACCGTAGAGCTCCAAGATTGCGCATGCTTGCATACTAATGATGTGAGCTTCTAAACAGGCGTTCTCTTTCAGTTGATGGTGGAACGCGCTGGGAGCTTGAAGCTATGGACGAAACTCGGCAGTGAAAAGATCAATTCAAGGTTAGAATTTATGTTTCGGTTTTTCACTTTGAAAGTCTTTTAACGCTGCTCACTAGTGTTATATAAATATCTATGTGCCGTTACTTAGGGGGATAAGGGGCACGGTGTCCCTCCCTCCTTATTGCTTTGAGATATAAATGAATTAACAAGTTTGTGGAAATTGTTTTTATAGTTGTTTAATTTAATTCGCTTTGAATTTTCAACTTTTCTCCCCCCCCCCCTCACCTGGAAAAATTTGAACTGAGAGGTCTTCGTGCACGGCTGTATTGGAGGGTAAGCGGGGGTTTGTACGGTGTATACCGTCTGATTTCTTCTGAAAAATGGCTCATACCTTCTGACTTTTATCGAGCTAGATATTTTATAGTAGTGGTTTTTAAAAGTAGTAGCATGACAAATACTATCCATCGGTATTTTAATCGACATAAATTCCTATTTTTACAATTAAAATATATCCATTTAATTTTCCTTCTGTATTAAAGGTTTATCATAGTGTAATATAGGCGAATATGTGTCTTTCCCCGCTATATGGAATGTATTTTCAGGGAAAAAAACCCTCTTATCGTCTGGTTAATAAATTTTAAACTAAGTAAGCCCTGTAATCTTATTTCCAAAGTTATAGCGTATACCCTCTTATCTATAAATAAATTTATGAACAGCATATCTTTTTTTAATGCTACAAAGTCTTATGAAGGTAATCGGCAGTAAAGAAAAATCTCTTTATTCCGGACCCTATTAAACCGTACTTCGCGTAATCCGGACAGTCATTTGGATTTACATGCTGTATATATGAAAGGGGAGTTAGCACAATAATGTATTTTTGTAGACCTGTCTTATGTAATGTATGTACATATTGTAGGGGAATGTGGGACAAAGGGAAATAGTTACGATGACTAACTTTTTCAAAATCAACAAATATATTTATTTATTATATTTTTATTTTTTATTTATTTTTTTTTTTTTAATTACAGTACATAAACAACATTGTATTTCCACTACTTTTACAGCCTTGAGAAGCTGTGGAAGTTGGGAAGGTAAACAGCAGTACAATAAATCCTCTTTAATCCAGACCCTTCAAAATCTGATGTTGCTTAATTCGTACAGTCATTTGGATTTACATGCTGTATAAATAGAAGGGGAGTTAGCATAATAATGAATTTTTGTAGACGTGTCTTACGAAATGTATGTACATATTGTAGGGGAATGTGGGGCAAAGGGAAATAGTTACGATGACGAACTTTTTAAAAATTAACGAGTTGTTTTTTTTTTTTTGAAACATGCAGTATATAAAGAACATCGTATTTTATATTAAACTTGCATTGATACATTACATTTTATTTTTGGCAGTAGAATTGGCCCTTCAAAACGAAATGGAAAATTTATTTGTTTTTCTCATCGGGTAAAGTTAAAAGTATAGTATTTTTGGAATAGAATATTTTCTTGTCAATTGTGAAAAATATTTCTAAACAAGTTAATGAGCAAAAAAAAAAAATGAATCAATGAAATAATAATGAAACAATAAACTAAAATACGTTAATTAATACATGATGGAAAATAAATGAGTGAATAAAATAGTGAATGAATAAGATAATGAATTAATTAATAAGTGAACTATTAAAAAAGGAATGTAAATAAATTAGTTATTAAATGAATACGTTGGTGATTTAGTAAATGATTGAATAAGTAAACGAAAAGAACTATTTCACTTTGCCCCATCCACTTTGCCCCACTTGAATTTGACTCAATTGGGAAAAATATTAAAAATACAAATAAGCTAAACATTAACTAAATGAATGCTGAACCGACTATTAGAAGGTACAAATTAATGTTAAAAATGTAATTAAGACTAACTTTATCATTGGATAATATCAAAATAATTTGACTTACAACAAAATAGTACAATTCGAGCATCCATATTTGAAAATTGCTTGTATTATATTATGCTTTGATTTTCAGGGACAATTTTTTCTTGACTGGAGTAGCTTACATTTGTTACTACGTAGTTAAACTATGACGAGGTAAGTGTCGCTAAAGGCAGAGTGACTATTTCACCACTTTGCCCCGCTGTTTCACTTTGCCCCACATTCCCCTATTTTGTTTTTCCATATGCAGTTTCGTGTTTCATTCTCTTGGAATCAAAACAATTTTTACTGCGTACGTTGTTCGTGTATTTTGGCTCAATTTATGGTGTTTATTTTTGTTTAAAAACGTATCTTTATTAATTGAACGACCTGGATCCCCTATTAGGCCAGATTAATGATGTGTTAACTGAATCTGCTAAATTTTCATGTTTCATCTTTTTTTTTTTTTTTTTTGGCAGTTTGATCTTCTGTTTTACTTTTAGTTTTATTGTAAAAACTCGCTTATTTGGTTTCCGCTAAAATCGCAGAAAGAATGTCAGAATCGAACATTTTAAAGTGTTCGCATGAGAATCGTGTTCATATCAGAAATCGTGTTTCTTCAACTAGTTCAAATCCTTATTCAGGGGTGTCCTGATGAGCGGAGGTCACTGTGACCTCCCAAAAACTTTCTTATTTGGCAAGTTTTGGGACATAATTGCAACTTTGAAATGCCCATTTGTCCCTTTCCATAGGATTTATACTTATTTGCGCATACCAGGGGAGGGTCATAAGGATCATATCCCCCCTCCCATAATCCGCCGACAATAGTATCCGTCCATAATATATTTCAACACATCTTTACTAATAATAAAGCTCGGTCTCTCTGTCTGGAGGATGTCTGGATCTCTGTGACGCGCATAGCGCCTAGACCGTTCAGCCGATTTTCATGAAATTTGGCACAAAGTTAGTTTGTAGCACGGGGGTGTGTGCACCTCGAAGCGATGTTTCGAAAATTCGATGTGGTTCTTTTTTCTATTTCAATTTTAAGAACATTTTCCGAAGCAAAATTATCATAAGATGGACGAGTAAATTACGAAAATATCATGACGCGGAATGGGAGAGCGAATGAACATAGCCAATTGGCGAGAAATTCGTCATCCATTATTTGTAAATATACAAGGCGAACCGAATGACCTTTTAATTTTCAACTATGGGCAAAGCCGTGCGGGTACCACTAGTAATGAATAAAATGTAAACGATTTCAGCTATCCCTTAAATTAACTATTTCTACAAGAAAATATTTGAAATATTACTTCTCTTAACTGCTTATGGAATGAATGAGTAACGTTTATGCTCCACTCAAGTGCCTCATTCTTGGCCGATTTGTTGCTTTATATTGACAAGAAATTTTTGAAATTTTTCGTACCCAAAACGTAGGTTCGTTCAGGGGGGGGGGGGTCATTCTTCAGCATGACCCCCCTCTGCTAAAATGGTAGTGTGCTTCTTCCCCTGGTGCATACCCGTATTTTATCATTCGGCAACATTTGGAGTTCCATTTGGCAAATTTAGAATTTTCATTGAACGCTTTGTTGGAGAATACGATTGAGCTGAATACGATCAAATGTACGCAGGCAGAAATTTTCGTTTTGAACAAATTAATGAGCAAATAAAAGATAGTTGAATAAATGAAATAATGAAACAGTAAATTAATAAATAAATAAGTTAATTAATACATGATGAAATATAAGAGTGAATAAAATTGTGAATGAAAGAGAAAATAAGTGAATGAATTAATTAGTGAATAATTGAATAAAGGAATGGTTTAAAAATGTTCGTTGAACGCTTTGTTGGGGAATACGATTGAGTTGAATACAATCAATTGTACGCAGGTAGAAATTTTCTTTTCCCCACTCAGAATTTCTCGATACACTACTGGTAGATAAAACTCGGTCGAAATCGAACAAAATCGAGTTGAATGAGTTTTTAAGTCATATTTAAGAAATAATTATCTGACCTGGCTTTAACAAATTTATACAGAAGTAGAATAAAATGTTGAAAAATTCTCTTCCCGCCCCGACAAAAACAATTCACAGAAATGCAGCTGTGGGGAAAGTAAAGGACAGTGACCGCAAATTTCTCTTTTTTTTTTTTTTTTTTTTTTTTGAGCAATCACGATTGCTTCTTGTTCTCACTTGACTGTTTTGATGTGCTTTCATTTTATTTTCCCGCCAGCACCCTCTGCAGCACCACCGTCAACCGGCTGGCCGCCTCACGATGCTGCTCCTCTAGCGAAAACCGTCTCCAGGTTGCGTCACTTACTTGCCTACACCTACACACACACATCTACACACACCTACACATCTACACACACCTACACATCTACACACACCTACACATCTACACACACCTACACATCTACACACACCTACACATCTACACACACCTACACATCTACACACACCTACACATCTACACACACATACATCTACACATACACCTACACACACATACATCTACACATACACCTACACACACACACACACAAAGACATACACACACGCACACATGCCTACACACAACTACCCACACACACATGCCTACACACACATACACAAACAAACGTACCACCCCTCCTCCACACGCCAACACACACACACACTCATGATTGCGAAAAACATAATTTGAATTCAAGATGTCAAACTTCAAATTAATTTTTTTTTGTCATCTATTGTACTGGAAGTGTATATGACAAGTTTGCTTATTTTTGTTTCCGTTGAAAAATGAAGCACAAAAAAATAAATAAAAACGCTAAATCCCAACATTTCCCTGTTAGTACGGAATCCAAAACGCGTTTCTTCCAATATATCAAAACCTCAATGTTGCAGATACTGCGCTTTTCCTTCCAACGGCAGAGTTTATTACTTCCAGCGACTATTAATTAAGCCTCTAGTTGCAGAAACAGAGCGGCGTGATTTTTGAGAAATTCGGCAGACCATTTCCACATGGGGACGGAAAAAACAAAAATGTTTTGTATAGTTAAAAAGTTGTGCTTTTTCTCTCCCTTTATGTAATTTTTAACTGTATCAAAGTCTTAAACTGCATCGAGAGTAGATTTGTCCCGCTTTTTCTGAGACAAAATGCACAGGTACCCTATTCTCTAGTTTTTGAGTCAAGCTTTGTACTTTTATGCAAGGGAGTCTATCCCCTCAAGAATAGTGGCGTAATTTCCCTAAATACTACAAAGCTCCCCCCCCCCCCATGAGCCCCCCCTCCCCCCAAAGCCACCTCCATTTGTTTTTAGCATTTTTCGCCGCTGATTTTGACTTAGCAATGAATTCAAAGTCAGTTCATCTTGCAGACTTTACTTAGGATTGTAAAACAGCCTGCTGAAAAAAATTCTACTGTTGGTGGTGACTATTGTTTAGATGAAGACTTGTTCCTCTGTAATTTGTTTAAAGAAATACATAAGCAGGTGACTGGTCGTGTAACTACGAAATGGTGCCCTGATGGGAGGTCACTGTGACATCCCAATATGTTCCTCATTTCGCAAATTGTCAGACGATTCGCCAAAATCATCATTCGGCAAAATTTGGAACTCCATTCGGCAAACTGAGAATTTCTGCCCTTCCAAAAATTTAAGTTAGGGGCGCTTTTGTAATTACAAGTTTTATTAAAAAAATCACAGCGTACCTTTACCCGTTGCGTACTATTAGCCTACAGTACGCTATTCAAAACAGAACCTACAACAAAAACCGTAATTCCATTTCCTTGTCAATTTTACTACTCCAAGGTGATCGGAGATTTACTCATGTAAATCTCCGATAACTAAATTTATAATCTAAATATAATCTCCGATAGTAATCTAAATTTACAGTAATTGGAGCTTCAGGGCTCTAAAACTCGTAACCAAACAAGAATAAATGACAGATAAGACATGAGAAAAGAAATAGCCCCAAATTGGGACTACGCGGAATAATAAATAGAGATAAGAAACGAAAAAATACCTTTGAGCGACAAGGTAAACAAAAAATAATAAAATAATCACAGCAATTTCTTTCGTTTTAGCAATTTCATTATGTTGTTTTACGTTTAATTAGAGACGATTCAAACAATTCATTTGGAAAAGAAGAGTAATTCGGAAAAACAATGATTAGCAAGCAACAAATTTGACGAAAAATGGTCTACTCGCGAACGACAGCTATGATTTAATTTTTTTTCCAAGGAAGGGAGGGGGGAAGGGGGAGAGGATATGTATTCAATTTATATTGTATTACAAAACAACAAAATTCACACCCACGTAATAGTGTCTGAAGCATAGGGTAAAGCAATTGCCAGCTCGTAACCAACATTAAACAAAATCTGCATAGAATCATCCAAACATTGGTTAAAATTAAACCGTAACATCCCTTTTAAACGCCTTATACATCAGTATAAACGACCAAAGAATAGTTTATTTGGAACAACTGCCACGATAACAGTTGGACGTGAATTAGCGAAACAAGATTGAAAAATTTATCTAGAATTTGATCTGAACAAGGAAAATTTCTTTTGAGGACATATACATGATTGTGAAGGGGGCAACGCATACCCCCTCCTCATTTCATCTAAATTACATTCAGTTGTAAGATCACGGTAGTGCATTCTATTGCTTAGAAAGCATGAGGCAGTTTCCGTTTTTTAGCCTACTTTCCCAGTAAAAATCAGAGAAAGAAGAAAAAAGCATGAAAGAAGGCTTAATACATCTTAAAAATATCCCGAAAAACAAAAAAAAAGTCAAAAATAAATAAAATAGTTAGATAAATATTGAAAAATTAAAAATTGGAAAGTAGGGTATTGAGATGGGGAAAAATGTCTGTCGGTCTGTCTGTCGGTCTGTCTGTCTGTCCCCCCCCCCTAATAACTTTTGAATGAATAGTCCGATTCGAACAAATTTTTTTTTTGTTAGAAAGATCTCGGCGAGGACATCTCATTCCCATAATTAATTTTTTTATTTGAACAGTTTTTCGTTCAATTTTGAACAGTTCAAAAAACTTAACATTAGCGCCTACGGGGAAATTCAAATCAAAAATAAATCTTGAACTTAGAAGCGACGTGGCTTCAAACAAACTTTGTAGGGAAAAACTTTTGATAAAAAACATGTATCGAAAATATCTTTTTGATTTGAACAAGTTTTCGTTCAATTTTGAACAGTTCAAATCTCTTGACATTAGCGCCTAAGGGGAAACTGAAAGTCAATATAGATTCCGAACTTAAAGGCGGATTTACTTCAAACAAACTTTGTTGGAAATAGCTCTTGACGACCTACTCCCGACTCCGACTCCGAGAATTTAGGGGCACCTGACACCGACTCTGACTCCTGTTTCCGACAATTAATCGGACTCCGACTCCCCGACTTCGACTCTGACTTCGTAGCTTTGGCAAACATTTATACACGGAGGACAAATGACTGGCTCCGATTCTTGGATATTCGACTCCGACTCTTTTATCCCAAAATGAGATTGACTCCGACTCCGCTGCTGTGGATTTAACTGTGAAATAATTATTGTTGATATGATTTGTTTTTATTTTCACGCTAAAGTTTTAATTTAGGTATTTAGTTTTCGGTGAATAAACTCGAAAAATATGCGCAGACGATTTTTTTTTTTTTTTGACAATGAAAATTATTTCTTTAAGTTGACATTTTATTGTTTTTTTTTTATTTTGGTAAGTGCATTAATTCGTTTAAAAAATTATTTTTGGCAACAGGGGAAAAAGAAACGATTTTTTTATATGATGTATTTATTTTAATGAACTTATTATTATCATTTTTTCGTTTTGAAAGCTGTTAAAAAAAATTTTTTAATGGAAATAAGTGTATTAGCTGCTCTGTTTAAAAGGTGCTGCTATTTTATTTGTTCGTTTTTTTTGAAGAAAAGTAAGGAATATTTTATTCCTAGAAATCAGCTTAAAATATTAAAAAAAATATGTTTGAAAAAATTTGCGATTTTAGCTATTTTTGAGAATATTGATCAGGTACTAGAAAGTAGTATGGGTATACGGGAAAGTAGGCTCGTCTAGTTCTAGACGGAACTTCTTGTTTTATAATAATTTTGTTCTACATTTGCAAAATTTTTCGTTTCATTCTGACAGCGGCTTCTTGGTGCGTGGATTCACTTATTTATTTTTCGTTACGAATTGTCGTTGCAAATACGTCTCAAAATACGTTCACTAAACCTTTTTATTGTCAACAACATACGTGAATCAAGTGTTTTTGATTTCGTCGTCGTGATTTTGCTTTGGTTCTTTCAAATGAAAAGAAAGATCAAATTGTCCTTTCCAAATAAGGAAAGTTAGTCATAAATATTGTTATGACTTTTTAATTAAAATTAGTTTTAATGGGAGTTTGTATTTTTCTAGGTGGTGTCGGTGAAAATTGCGGAAGTCCAACTTATTGCCGTATTCAGAAGCTAAGTCATGCAGACTGTTCCGTGAAAAATCAACACTTATGCTCAAGGTAAGTCATTGTTTTCCAATATTTAAATAGTTTCTGGCTCACCTGAAACAGCTGATTTTGTTAAAGGAAGATTTCTTATATCTAATATGAGTTAAGATACGTTATGTTTAGCTTTACTTCTTAATTGACAACGAGTCTTCCTAAAAGTTAATTAATTTCCTAGCGAGATGTCTCAAATGGCTCTTTACAGCCCCAGATAAAAACTACAAATGAACAATCTTTCAGTTTTGTGCAAATGCAAAGGATCTCTCAGCAGTGGCTCAGCCAGGACTTTTATTCGACTTTTCGAAGCCCCTTGAGTACTCAAGATTGCAAAAACAAATGAGACAGAAGAGTTTTGTAGCCTGATAGTTAAAAGTAGTTATTCGGACATTTTGGATTGGCAATTCCACGTCAGTTTTATTCAAATTATTTTTAAAGCAAGCAACCGCCTTTCATTTGTAAGGTAAATTTATCCTAAAATAATCAAAATTACAATTATGTCAACTGTAGCACTTTTCGATGGGTATCTAAAATATAAATCGATACTGCTGATGTTCAAATAGAATCCTCAAATTTCAAAACTCTGATCTCTTATGATACATTCCAGGGGTTCCCAAACTTTTCCGAATCGCAGCACCCTTTGAAGGATTTGACTAGGGTGCAGCCAGAAAATTATCTCAATTACATTGATGTACATTGATACCAGAGACATTTAACGGCATTCCTCGCGTCTTCACCCGGCACCCAGTTTGGGAAGTCTTGGTACACTGTCAAAAGTGTGGGTTGCATTTTCCACTTTTTAGGGTTAACGTTTTAGGGCAAAGCGGCACCCCCTTTAATGCTTCAGTTGGTTCTTTATAACATCCCTATAGAACCCTTGAATGTGCCATTGGTTTCCAATGGCATTTCTAAGGGTGCTTTTTGACTCCCCACGACACATTTAGATGCACTTACGAAGCCAAATGGCACCTTTCAGAGGTGCCGCTGGTGCTAAAATGCTTCACCCTAAAGGGTGCCATCAACAACCCGCAATTTTAAGTGTATAGTCAGTTGAAACTTTAGAATCGTGATGGAAAACAGGAAGTAATTTTCCAGAAAATTCAAGCGTCCCGTAGAGTTACCAGTATAGCTTCATGAGGCAAAGTAGGTAGGAGTTGAAAGCATTGTGAAGTTTGTGTTAAAAGGTAGAAATAGTGGAATCCTCTATCCTTGAAACCAGGATCCCGAGTCATGTACTAGCATTTAAAATGAAGAATTGGAATTAAACCAGTTTCTTTCGCTAGTTTCACGCAAAACGTGTTTCCCGTTCATCGTAGTTTAATCACGTGACTTTTGGAATCTTTGCCTCGGTTTCTTCCTAACCAAAGTGTTGGATTTGCTTCCTTCAGTTACTAATTCCTGCTGTAAGGTTAAACCCCACATCTGGTTGCGCCTTTAGAGCAGGAATGAGTTCCTGGAGGGAGCAAGTCCAATCATTGGTTTAGTAAAAGCTTAGGCAAAGACGCAAAGTCACGTGATTTATCTACGACGAGTGGGCGACACTTTTTGCGTAAAACTAATGAAAGAAACCTGATTTCATCCAATACTTCTCCATGGTGGCACATTGCTACTAAATCATCACAGAAGATTTACAAATTGACTAGTCTAAACTTTTCCTTCTTGAGTTCTTTTTCATTACGTGTTATAAGAATTCCACTTTTGGAATGCTTTCTCGGAAACCAAAAGTTTCGGAATTGTACTTCCTTTTATTACAGCCAAGGGTATATGCAAGTATTTCATGCGAGTATTTCATTTCTCTGGAAAAAGAGGCAGTACATCTTAAATTTTACGCATTTACACAGCCATGGAAATAAATGTATTATTCAAATTAGTTGTCAGTTTAGATTGGAGTATTTGAAATTTTTTTCATCTGTGTTATCATTTAAACTCGCCACTAGTTTCACCTTTAACTTGAAATACTTTACTTTTAAATAGAATTTTTTTGGTTTGTTCAAAATAACTGCTCCCTATTATACAAACCACATGGAAATGCTTAATATGTTACTTTAAGCTTGCACTTTTTTAAATTATGTAATAACCGGATTTATTATTATTATTAATGTATGAAATCCTTGTTTTAAATTCTGAAATTAAAAATTGTTAAAAGAAACTTATTTTATTTTTATTCCTTTTTAAAAGTTAACGTTTTTATAAAGGTTGAGTTAGAGTGATAAGGATGGTTACAATTACAAAAATTTACGTTCTAAACCATGGATCGAAATAAATCTTTCTTAAGGATATTATTTTTAAAAAATATTTTTTTAATTTAAATCAGTATTTTTAATTTAAATCTGATGCTTTTAATGCAATAGAAAAATCTGATTTAAAACGTACAATTATTTAACTTCAAACTAATAAAATATTTGCTAATGCTAGGGGATAGTAGAAGTCTTATTGTGCATTTAATTGTATTTATGCATGATTCTAATAATTATTTCTTAGAAATAGTTCATAATTATGTTTTTTATATTAACCAATAACGGCAGAAATTTGTGAAATGTTATAGTCTAAACATATTCACTAATAATGTAGTTTGAAACTTAGTAATTTCTTTTAAATTGATATCAAATGTGTAACAAACAATCTGTGTGCCGGTCTATTGCATAAAAAAAATCTAACATTATATTGTGTCAGTAATTTTCTAATAGGTTACAAATTTTCTTTCCCATATCAGAGTTTTATTTAATTAATAATGTTTGACATATTAGAAATAAAACTGACGCATTGAAAATCATTTATTTAACACATTTACTTATTTTAATTACAAAAGCAACAACAAACTAACTAAAGATTTTTAGATTTCCAAATGTCTTTCAAACAAAACTGACTGAAAATATCTCTTCAATTGAAGCATATAAAGCAGTTGCATTCATCAAATGGTAAATAACTTGATTTTCTTTCTTTTGCACATTCTTAACATAGAATCAAAAAACGACCATCACTCAATTGCAGTTAACTTCTTAATAAGAGTCGGTAGGAATCGAGAACTTTAAAAAAAACAAAAAAACAAAAAAAAAATAGTGGGAAATGTCTTTTTTTCCGAAGGGGTTTATTTCTACTTAAAAGTACAGAATAGTACTTGATATGTACAAAATAATGCTTATTCTTAGTTCAGCACAATGCATATTCATAGTACAGAATAATGCTTATTCATAAATTTACAATATTTACATTTCAGTACTTTTCTCTTAATACTTTATGTACACAATTCTGCACGAAGACACTGCCTTAAAGCTTTTATCATCAAAGTTAGTTCAATTTTTCTATACTTTAAAGCATTGTCTGCTACTTTTCTCGAAAAAAATGAAATGGTATCAATGAAAATGTTCAGGGAGAAGGTTTAATAAGTTCTTTTTTCAAAAGCAGACATTTTAACCTACAGCCATATAAATCTACAATTGTTTAGCTATTTTAGTATTCTTATTAGTGTCATGAATCACTGAGGCTGGAAAAATCTGAAAGCTAATGTTTCATAGCAGTTTTGTCGTTTCTTCGCTTTGGAGCTATGCATAAAAACAATCAACTTTAAATAAAAATCTGAAATATTTTTTATGAATTACAGATATTAAAACGTAATTAGTTTGCTTCATTCAATAGAGAACCACTAAGCAAAGTATATAAAACTTAATAGAAAATAGTGTTTTTAAAAATGCTGGTTAGTAAACGTTTATTACATAATTACATGTGCCACACTCAATTATGTACAAGACTTGTACATTTCACATAGAGTTGGAGTTATTCATCAATATATTGCATTCAGTTTGTCATACATATTTTAAAACCTTGCTCTTAAAAAACAATTTTCGTTTTTTCTTATGATTTGGTTAGTTTTATACATTATTGCAGTGTACTTAGTTAATTTGAGGAAATTAAAAAGTATGAAACTAGTAGAAGTTAAAAATTAGAGGATTAGTAAAGTGATTAATAATTTTTATAAATAAATATAGTAGTTTTCATTTTAAAATGTTTAATTTTAATTTGGTATTTTTTGTTTTAAGATGAAAAACATTATATACATAAATATATAAAATATATACTGCCTCATATTGACATGTACCACAGCCAATTATGCTTAAGACAGATTTTCAATTGCAATCATTAAAATTGCTCTTTAATACTTCATACTCAGGCATATAAACACACGGAAAATTTTGTTGCGTTATGAGGTTAAGTTAACTACACATTGATATATTTACATAAGTATACGATGCATATTTGCTTACTTGGCATTTAATCGCATGAATATCTTGCATATGTCTTTGACTCCTACTGTCTGGCTGCGAGAATTGATGCGAGGTGTGCTTCAGCAGCGAGACAGTTGGAAAGGGAGCTCTACTTGCGGGCAAAATCGATTCTCGTGCCCGTCAAAGCTGTTTTGCAGCAACGAGATACTGAGTTACTCTTTGGGTAAGTGACCCGTGGTGCTTGCGAGAGAGATGCTGCGGGTTACGAGATGGGGTTCCGAGGGACAGACGTGGAACCCTCGAACCGCCATTCGAGGGGCGTCGGTCGGGTTGGAGAATGGCAAGAGAAAAGGAGTAGCAGGAGTGTTGTCCTACGGGGGAGCGTCTCGAGAGGATACCTTTTACATAATTATATCGTTTCATCTTATCTGATAGAATTTTGAAATGGATCATTCATAAGCTATATGATGCTGAAAAGGGGAGGCTTTAGAAGCCTGAACAACGGCCATATTCACGGACTGACTCGAACCTCCGTCAGACGTGTGAACCACCGAATGAAGCCTTCTAATTGGTTGAAAGTCTTCAACCGGTCGGTTGGGTGTCTGGCGGTGGTTCGATTCAACTGGTGAGTAATAGTAGAGGAGCCCAAAGTGTTTTTGGGGATTTACTCGAGCAAGTCAAGTACTATACCAAATGTTGGCCCTTTTTGATGGTGGATGCGTCTAGGACAGTCCGTCAGATTAGTTAAATGGATCATCAAATTTATGGAAGCGCGTCAGATTAAGATAAGGTGAATTAGTGAAGTAATTACTAGCTAAAAAGTGAACATTTAGTAAGTATTACTATTTGAGGGGGAGGTAAGGGTATGGGAAAGTTATTACTTTGCGGGAAAAAAAAGTTGTCTTTCTCGAGCGCGGTGGATTTTTTTTTTCTTTTTAATTTTAAGGAAAAAACATACAAGAATCACGAAAAAATTAAAATCTGCCAATTTCTAAAAGTCGGTAGAAGATTTTTATTACTCCAAGTTCAGAGCGTGCATATGCGCAGTAAGCGATTAGAGCTGATCACAAAGCTACGGTCCTGATAAAGCTTGACCACGAAGAGATAGCGGGGGGAGTCGACAGCTGAAACGGAATGTTTCATTGGTTAGTAGGTATGACGTGCCAGATTTTTTTTCTAGCGGTCAAATTCAGAATACCCCTCTAAATAATCAAGTTAAAGGTTACCATGATTGGAACATCGAGATGAACTTTCGGTAGTAAATCCGACACGCTCGAGTGTTTCAGTGTGATGAGTTTTTGCATTTTCAAAAATTCGTTACGAAGCTTGCGGCACTTCCAAAACGTCAGTTTTTTGAATGGGGCATTTTTAACGTTCATTTAACATTCCCTCTGAACGTCTGACGCGCTCGATTTTGTACCCCACCAGATAGTAACCCCCTTCCCCCTCACCACACGAATCAGTAGATTAAAATAAATTTGGTCCTCAAACAAGTTGGAGCTCCAAAACTATCAATATCTGACACGCTTGAGTATATCTGCGTAACTACTTTTTTTTAAATTTAAGAATACAGTAGACACTTTCCCCACCACTGAAGGGGATCATTACGTAACATTTTCCTTTTTTTATCGAAATTACAAAATACAGGGTGTTTCAAAATGAATAGCTGGGTTTTAACATGTTATAATATTTATTACACCAAACTTACAGCCACAAGTAAGTTTCTCTTTCATTTGATATATCAAACAGTTTTACATAATAGCCTACAAGTGTTCAATGTGAGCACCATTCGTCACACGTGAAGACGATATGCGAGTTCTTCCCAAACTTTGATGAGTGTCTCATTAGCAATTGCTGCAACAGCTGTTTCAATCCTGTTCCTTAATTCGTGAAGGTCGGCTGGCAGTGGAGGCACATACACACGGTCCTTAATAAACCCCAAAGATAGAAATCACACGGCGTTAGGTCGGGTGACCGTGGAGGCCATGGGAAACAAGCCCTGTCATTAGGCCCCTTACGGCCAATCCAGCGGTCGGGTACAGTTAGGTTAAGCCAACCGCACACCTCATTATGCCAATGAGGCGGCGCACCATCTTGCTGAAAGATGGAAGTTTTCTGTAAAACAAAAAACGCTTTCTGTTCTTTAGTCACCATCTTTGCTACAAGAGCTTTCTAGTGGATTGCAACAGAAACATTCCACGCGCATGCACACTGATGCCAACAAACAAAACTGTTTGAGTTTCTCTTTCATTTGATGTATCACTTGTGGATGTAAGTTTGGTGTAATAAATATTATAACATGTTAAAACCCCGCTATTCATTTTGAAGCACCCTGTATAATGAGTCATCACGACGCTCGAGTAAATCCGCATTTAGCATCATTGGCTCCGATACTATAAGGCTGGTTAGCTAGAAAAACAAAGGTTTAAGCAAACCGATTGGCGGGTTAATTAATGAGGTAAAAGCTTATTTAGCGTTAGCAAGAAATGCTAGTTTGTTATAAAGAAAATTATAAAAATAGGGAATAGAAAGTGCTATTACCCCCACATATATTTACTGCGAAACATTTAAAAAAAAAAAACGAGCAGTACTAGCAAATTGAAACGTAATAAAATTCATTTAATTTACTGAATTGTGGTTATTCGTTAAATATTTTTGAAGAGCCGAACTTACAAGATATGTTATTAAAAATGCAGCCATATAGCATTTCTTGAGAAACAGTCATTGAGTAGTTAGTGGATACGACTGAATTTAAGTCAAACTTGCTAACTATACTGCTTTCAAGGAAAAGATAAGTCAAAAACAAAAAAGAAGGGGGTTTACCACCATGCCAATTTTGAGGATTTTTTTTCTGGAAATAATAAAAAAAAAAGTTGCACTCGCCGTAAGCTTGAAAACAGTTTGCTCTTTTCCCAAGTCACACACGATTGACATCGGCAAATGGCGCATCTCTTTGAGCACATTTTTCTATATTTTGCTTGTACTCAACCTAGTGCATCATATAGTTTATGAATGATCCCGAAGATTCAGATAATTTCCGTCATGGTCTGCCACAATGTCAGTGACACTGCAATCAAGTATGGGTTCCAGCCCACAAATAGTTGAAGCAGTTCGTTTTCCTTAACAGGAAGTGTGCTCGCATTTTGACAGTTGTAGTGCATTTTACCATTTTCACTTCAACGCGAAGATTCAACAGGTAGTATTGCATAACTCGATGTGTAGAAGAGTACTATTCACAATTAAGGATTGATGAATTATCTACTCTATTGTTCGGTTGAATATTTTTTTATGCAGGGTGATTTTAAAAAAATCTCAGGGTTTCATACAGCTACCGATTTGGGTACATTGAACTTACAGCTGTTTGGTGGAGCTTGAATGAAAGAGCTAGTAGTAAGTTGTAATTGGTTATCACTAGATGTCTCTGTGTGTTATCGTATGTGCCCCACTTATTTACTATTCAATTTGCGAAAGTTGAGATCAAGGGAAGGTGATTTAGCACTTTGATTCCCACCACCCAGTCACCAGACCTAACACCATGTGATTTTATCCTTTGAAGATAACTAAAGGGTACTGTGTTTATTCCCCTCTTACCTGCCTATCTCGACGAACTGAAAAATTTGATCCCTGCAGCAACCCCTTCTGTGGCTGCATAGGCTACAAGGTGTAGGGCTGGTGTTTGATTACACAGGTACGATATCGGCTAGACCAGGGTTAACATGTTTGGCTGATATTAGCCATTTTGGCTATTTTTGATTATGCTTGGCAAGAAAAAATTCAAAAGCATTAGCCAAACTGATCTACATTTCGCTTACAACTTTTCATATATAACGTTAATGCTAAGAAGTGTAAATTTCAGAAGATTTAGAGATAATATTAAAGAAATAATTTAAACAGCAGATTTAGAAAAATATTAAAGAATCGATAAATCTTACATTTAAAACAACTGAAATATCTCACAAGTAATTTAGTATGACGCTCAATGTATCCGTAGAAAAGAGACCGGTTCTCCTGCAAGTTGGCTATTTTAGGTTAATTTCACGAAACTGTTTGGTTATTTTTCTAAATTTTTATTTGGTGACCTTTATTTGGTTCAGATGTCAGCAGAAGAGCACGTCGATCAACTTGAGAAGAAATTAAGTAGGTTAAAAAAAAATAATTTATTACGATTTTTACTCTGAGAAATATGTATAGGTTCAAAATACCTCTAATCACTCTGTCTTATAAAAAGTTGAATTAAGGCGACCTGCATTTGCAACTTATCGCCTTACTGCGCTATATTTTTTTTTCAAAGTATAATTTTTGAAAATTCTCTTCCTCAAAAAAAAAGTAAATTGTCTAAGGAAAGCAAAACACATGTTTTCCGGAGTGAACAACTACCGGTATTGCTCTGGACCGAGCGTAAGTTAAATCGAAACAGTTCGATAAAAATGATGGGGAAAACTTTGAAGCTGTTCGTTTTTTAGGTTATTTCATTTTTAAGTGAAATTTGGTGAGCTAAGTTCCTTAAATGCTTAATATTAAGGAATTTCGGTTCTTACATGAACTAGCAACTGTACGATTCCCACTTAACATCGAAAGGCACCTATCCCTTAGTTTTTTTCTACTGCATCATCCCAGAGTAACATTTTGTGCTGCGTCTTTTATTCGGTTTTGAGAATGCTGTTTTCGAAAGTGGAATTAACATTTTTATTTAAATAATTAAGAGTGATTTTAAAAATATATTGAACTTTTTTGGCGTCAAATGTTGGTTTAAAATAGTGTAAACAATTTTGATATTATTTCAAGTGAAACATTACTAGACAGTATGTAAAAGACATTGTAAAAATGTCACATGCATTACATTTTTATTTTACGAAATTTAGAAGAATAAAAGTGGCAAAACAATGTATTTATTTTTGAACCCTCTACCTCTTTTCGCGTGCTCATTTCCAAAATTTGAAGTTACATTGTCGCATGATATAATCTCATGATTCAGTTATCGAACTAAAGACAGTTGCCTACTAATAGCTTTAATCTTGATCTTTGTTACAGATCTTATGTTGTGCATTCAAAGCATTGACGTTTGTCCATTAATGTAACAGTTTACTTTCGCTAACTCAGGCGGTCAGGTTCTTTATTCGAATACATAACTTACAGAAAAATGACACAGAACACAATTAAAAAATCTTCTGCACCTTGTTTTCATAATTCTTTATTTAAATTACAAGTACAATTTTCATAATTATTTCAATTTGTATTTAGACTCGAACTGGGTTTAACCACTTTTCACGGGGTCACTGGTTCGGCAAGTAGCAACCACTATAGATAGATTTTATGATTTATGTCAGTTTTATGCAGGTAAATTTATTGCATTCATGTGCATGCAGTTTTTTTAGGTTACTTTACTTTGGTGAGGTTAGTTTATTAATATGCGTGCTTTGAGTTGATAGTGGGACAAACATGTGCTAAGGCATGAGTCTTGAAAGCGTTTTCAAATTTGGATTGCGTTGCGCCGGAGTTCTATACAAATCCATGAAAAAGCTAGTCTATGGTACTCGAATATTTTGAAGTTTCACGGTAATTAGCAATCATCAGTCTGTAATAGCCATATACGAGCTGGAGGTGGATGTCCTCTCATAACTGAATAAACCCTGATTCCAGGGGTTATCCACCTTTTAGAACCTGCGCTCCCTTTGATCACTGGCATGAGGTCACTCCACCCCCTACTATATGTGGTTAATACATGTGGCGACAGCACGCCCCATATGCGGGTAATAAAATAGAAATCTGGGGACGATAAGGATAACTAAAACTAATTAACCCCAAGAATCAAAGTCCGAATAGCGCTGTGGTTAGCGCGTGCATTGAGTTGATAGTGGGACAAAAATGTGCAAAGGCATGAGTGTTGAAAACGTTTTAGAGTTTGGATCACATTGCGCCGAAATTCTATACAAAGCCATGAAAATTATTGTAAAGCTCCTCAGTGATATTACTTTAAAGTTTCGCAAATACTTTAAAGTTTCACGGTAATTAGCTATCGTCAGTCTGTAATACTCATATACGAGCTGGAGGTGGATGGCAACTCATAACAGAGTAAACCCTGATACCACCTTTCAGACCCTGCGCTCCCTTTGATCACTGGCATGAGGTCACTATGTGGCGACAGCACACCCCCATATGTGGGTAATACAATAGAAATCTGGGGAGGATTAGGATAACTAAAACTAATTAACTCCGAGAATCGAAGTCCGAATAGCGCTGTGGTTAGCGCAATCGGCTACAGAGCGAGTGGTTCAGGGTTCGATTGAGATGTCCTCTTAAAAGTCTTACGAGGGGTTCTCAACCATTGAACTGAGGTTACTCCACCTCCTACTATATGTGGTTAATACATGTACAACAGCACGCTTCCATATGGGGCAGTGAGAAGCAAAGGGATATAAGTGGCAAAATTAAAAATTTGGAGATAACTAGTACACATGGTTGGTGAACCTCTCTTCTGTCTTGGAGCAAGACATAGTACTAGTAGCCTCGATTGGGGCTGCTATACAGCATGGTTTAGAAAAAAAAAATAAACGAAAGCCTAACTAGGACCTTTAAACGCGTTTTACTCAAAACTTCAAAAGGTCCACTTAAATTCCTTCGCTTATCGCCGCCTCATATGTGGTTAGTACAATTGAAATCTGGGAACATTGGAGATAGCTGAAACTAATCAATCAGAAAAATGAAGATAATTTCAGTCACAAAATTTGACGTTGCTGCCCCGAAACTTTATTTTTAACACATTATAACTAAGGCACATAAAATTGAAGAAAAACTTTATGGTAATCCAGGCTTAGGTGATGTTGGCGTGCACCCCCATCAGTTACTTTCACAACATTGAGATTGGTGAAACCGTTATTTAATACTCACATGGAGGGGGGGGGGGGTCACAATTTTGAACAAATCATTTTGTATTTTTTTTTTTTTTTGTCTACTTTTTACCCTCAGGTCCCCGGACAACAATCCTTGATGCTTCTGAAAATGTTCTTAAATTTATATCTATAAAAAATGGCCATACTAATACTAAACAGTTACTAGAAGAAATGTTTCTAAGTTCGTATTAGGTGTGAAGTTACCGTTGAAACTTTTTTTTCAATTAGAGGAAACATATGATTCCTGTTACAGAACTTTTATATTCAAAAACATCAGATACAGCAGAAACACACGATGAATGAATTAATTTATAAATTACACCGGTGACTTGTACCATCCAAATTTTAACTGTAGAACTAAATTAAAGTTTTTAAACAAATTGCGATAAGAAAATCTGACGCTTAATAAAAAGGAAAAAAAAACTAAACTATTTATATGAATAAACTGTAAAACACTTGATCTTTCGTAAGTCCGATCACTAAGAGAATCCCGTATATAGTCTAGATTACATATTCTTGGAAATTTTGATGAAATTGACTCTGAAAAAAAAAGTGGTTCGAAAACGACGAATCTCCTGTTGGGATCGAACCCACGATCTTTGCTTTTGCAGCACTATGCTGAAACCAATTGAGCAATACGGTTTCACCCTTGGGGTGCTATATAGTAAAGCAATACTCAATAAAAAGCATGAAACTGATTTTTTTCGAAAATCTCTTACAATGTAAATTATCTGTTTTTATCGCTGAAAGCGGTGAATACTTTTTTAATGGTGTCCTACCTGTTTAATTTGAGTTATTGAGAAAATTATGCCGTTGTCAAAAAAAAAAAAAAGGAAAAACTCAGATGTAATATATGAGGCTTAATCTCATGTCTTTCTGAGGAGGTAAATTTTCTAAACTTCGTTTTGCTTAAACTATGAACGTTCACTTTAGGTAGAAAATGTGTAATGACTCTCTCTGATTTTACTGCTTGATAATTTTGTCTGATATACTAAAATAAGTCACCAATTGTCTTCTGGACTGCAAATATTGAAAAATATGCGACTAATTTACTTTATGGTTATAAGCATTAAAAGCAATTCACGAGGACACTAATGTGTGCAATATCACACATTTAGGCTGAAGTTTTGGGATGTGTGCTTCAGAAGAATCGAGATGATTTTTCCCACACCATGCGCGTCTCGTCATTAAGGTGTCTTATACAGAAACGGTCGAGAGGAATTAAGCGGCAAGTCGTCGCCCCTTAGCCAGGGCTAAGGCAGAACAACGCGCAATGCACCGACAGCCGGCTTGTCCCACCCAGAGACTGCAGTTTCTTCCTTGTTATGGACTCGTTGGTCTGGATTACAGAATAACGTAGTTGGAGGATGACATCTGCCTTCAGCTCGATTATTCACTATTCCAGACTGATGAGCCCATAACCACGACGAAACTGCAATCTCTGAATGAGGTGGCCGGACTATTGGTATAATGCATGTAGCCCAGATTAATGTTCGCAAATATGATAAATATTTGAAAGTCTGTATTCACGACTGATTGAGAATTTTGCGGTCACTATGTACGCCATTAAATTTTCATTCTTAACGACAATAGTGATTGCTTTTGGTAAATTATCTTTTAATTTTCAATTAGAAAAAAAAAACTTTAGGTCACAATTTCAAGTTCCCCAGAGATTATGAATGATTGCTCTTCTCTTTTTTAATGGTTTATCTTACGGAAGTTAAGTAGCATAACTTTTAGAAGGAATCAATAGCAACACGAATAAAAACATGAGCATCTTGTCTAAAGAAAAGTTGTGTATGGGGCACAAGCGGTGTGTATGTAAAAGTATTTTTTATTCTTTAATTCTCATTTACTTCTTAAACTTTATCTTAGGAACACATTGCAGGTTTTTTTTTCTCCTCATCCCAATGTAGATTTCAGTTTTAAAATTTCATAGTGTCGTATGGCCTTTTTTTTTCGCTGCATTTTTTCTGAAAATGGCTCTTACACGTTATAGCTTCTCATGTAACTTATAAACTTTTACTACACAGCTTTGCTTGTATCAAGTAAAGAAAGCATTGTATTCACGATACATTTCCCACCCCAACTTAATGTTCTTTTTATCACTTTTGAATCTCTTTAGAGTGGTATTTTTAGGGACGTTTGTACGGAAAAAAGCGCGTAACTACATTCGAAATACCCATTTTGAATATCCCGGAGTACACATTCACGAGTTATATCGTGAAGTCAATACAAAAGAATGTGTGTAACTCGCGGAACTCATAAATGATTTGTTGCAGGAGGTTTTAACTCCTTATAGGACTTGAATGCTGTACATTGTCTATGGTGGAGACAGTCACTGCATTAAGACGCTGCCAGGTTAGGTTGGCCTCACCTGGAGTGTTAACCTCAGTTTTCGGTTGCAATTGGTTTGTTCTAAGTGGACTATTTACTCGGTTTCAGCAAAACATTAAAGTTAATTTGAAGTCGTGGTTTTTGCTCTAAATATTGCATCCGATGGATCACGCAATCCTACATTACTAGTCAAGTAACTATCTTGCGCTACTTGGTAAGTTTCGTGGTCAAAAAGATCCGGCCCCGAATACCTTTTTTTTTAAATCTTTATTGTATTTTATTAACAAACTTTTGAAATCGCGTAAATTTTAAAAATATTTGTGCAAAAATAAGTGTTTAGGTTTTGAAACGTATATGCTGTTTCACAAGCGTTTATAAAAAAAATCATGTGATGACCACATCACTATTTTTTCATCAAGAATAGCTTGCTAGTTGCAAGTGAAAGGTTTTTCTGATTATTAAAATTGTTCATGGTTTCGAGGTATTTTATTAGCGAGAATGTGCCTGGAAAGTCATTTATCGAAAATGGACATTGAAACACAATTAAAATGATGTGTATGTGTTGTTAGTTATATATAAATGAAGATTAGCATTCACATTGTTAATTCTCCTAACTTATCAAAATTGTGATCAATTTTTTATGTAACTTTACATACATGTTTTGATTGGAAAATTGTACATTGAAAACGAACAGAAATATTGCAGCAGTAAAAAAACTCAATTACTCATTTTTAAAGATCTCTTTAATTTCTTTCTTTAGATGTTTTCTAACTTGATTTTTTTTAGAAAGTTGAATGAAATCCAAAATTTAGGTTATGGTATTAACAAAATGAAGTTTTTTGATGTTAATGATTATGCATAGCAGGTATCAGTAAAACTTTCCACGCTTCGAATGCAAAAGGGGAAAAAAATGGGGAGATGAAAAAAGTAATTGAAGGGTTTGCAGCAACAAAGATTAAGTCCATTTTTTGATTGTTGGGAAATCTCCTGGAGTTTCTCCACGTTACCTCAAGCGAATGAAGCAGCTAGTTCATTCTAGCGAATAACTTGAGCGCTATCAACCTGAGAACCCTTATTGAACAAAACGACCAAAAATGGAGTTAACTCTTTGTTGCTGCAAACTTTTCTATTCATGGATTAAATAACTGTATATATACTTTTTTTCTAAACTATATATATATATATATATATATATATATATATATATATATATATATATATATATATATATTGAATTCTATGTATTCGGTTTTTCAGCAGCTATTGTTCTAGTTATTTTAACTTTGCTATTGATGTGGGAAGTTTTACTGAGCTTAAAACGTTATTAGTCAATCTTTCTAGTGACGTAATTACTTAAAAGGCACATCTTTTTTTTTTTTGAAATTTTCTATTGCGGGTTTTGCGCCTATTAAAAATGTGGGGAAAAAATCGGTGCTCTGATGGGAACTCGTTTCATATTCCAATTTGTTCGGAACGTTAGTGCTTTTATCTAGAGAACGTAGAAAACATTGTTCAAAGAGGATGAAATAGAACCTCTTTTAACAATGGTTAGGTCTTCCTAACTCTTATTTACCAGTCGTTCTTAAAACTACATTTTCATGTCTTAGAATTGCCCAAAGGAACGCCCTTTCAATTTGAGGATAGCCAATAGTTTCGGATTTATAGTTTTAGTAAACGAAGTGTGTATTTCTGTTGTTACTGTTTTCCATGCTTGCTGTTTTGCATATGTTTGTAGATTTTGAAATGGCATTATGTTGAAATAATCTATACTATATAATGCAAAGAATATTGTTTTGTGACCAAACTTACACGTGATATTTTAAAAATTGAATCACTTTAACATTTATTTAAGTAACAACAGACTTGTGCGCTAAATTGTCGACTATCTGGAGAGAAGAGGCCAGTTGCATCTGGTCAGGGACCTCCAGACGACAAAAAAAAAAAGGCGTACGTGATCTGACTTCTTACGTAATGTGTCAGCTTTACTAAAGTCTGTTTGATGCATTCACTTTCACTTACCAACTTCATCTGTGTTTCATTTAAAAGCAAAATTAAATGAATGAAAAGAAATTGCAAATGACACGGTGTTCTGGCTGGAACTTGCTTTGTATTCCAAATTGTTAGGGGTGATCTAGCTGTTCTCGAATAAAGGCTTAAATAATTGCTTAAAGAGACACGGAAAAAACATGTTCTTAATAAATCTTGAAGCTACATTTTTATCTCATATAGCTTCCTTGAAGAACACCCTTTAAATTACTTCTAAAACAGTCTAACTATGGCTAAAACAATTAGTTTTGGAAATGTGTTATAAATACTTCTGATATTTACTATGTGCAATGTACAACTTTATGCTGTTAATTTCGTTTTTTTTTATTATCTGTATAAGTTGAAAGTGCATAATTATGTGGAGTATTACTTTGTGCTTTAAGTTAATACCGTGCATTTCAATGAGTTATATAAGTTGAAGAATTATCAAAACATTCACTGACTTATGTGTTAATGTCGACCATCAGGGGAGAAGAGATCAGTTGCATCTGGTCAGGGAACCCCTGACGACTTATAAATACACAAGTACAGATTTGCTGTGTAAATTTTCACCTGTGATATGTATAAACTGTCAGCCCATTTACTGATATTAAATTTATTGCCAGTCATTAAGTAATAGTAATTAATACGCAATTACAAATGCAGATTGTTTTTGATTTTAAATGAATTAAATGTCTTTTATTTAAAAGGACTCATTTTCAATTGGTTACTTTCTCCAGAAGACATTTTTCAAAATTCCTTAACATTCAAAATTTCTAGTGATCAAGTGTACACATCTCTGTTTTAATAGACAGGACTGTTGAAGTTGGCTTGCTTACAGTTCTTTTTCAAAGAGCTTTAAAGATTTAAATAGTGATCTTCAACTTAAAAGATGAAAAATAGTACTTTACTTATTTGGATACTTCAACATTTGCATACAATTAACATTTAAACAAAAGTTCAATAGTATAGTAACAACAATAAACAATAGAGTTAAATAGTATAGTAAACAGTAACTCAAGTCATGAACAATATCATGACACAGATTTTATTGAAAGAGAATTGAATACGAAGAAAAAAAATGCACCAAAATGCGCGTACTTTCTGGAGGACAGCGGCTATTCCAAAATTCAACATTCAAAATTTAAAAAATGTACCGGTTTTAAAAACCCGGTTCAGCTAATGAAAACGGAATTTTGTGCACCATTCTAATGGTGCCTTACCGACACGCCTACACAAAATACCCCCCCCCCCCCCCCCCCGTTTTACCTTTTTGATAATACATTTGAGTTAAGAGGGGGGGGGGGGGTTTAAAGTCGGCGAACGGGATGTAAACAGTTTTTACTCAGCTTCTTTTTTTTCTTTTTTCTTTTTTAATAATCTTCTTAAATGTATATTTTTATGCACGAAATGCTGTCTGAAGGAAAGTTTCTTCTAAGAAAGAACTTAGCAGAAATGGTCTTTAGAGTTCGGATGTATTTTACATACGAATGTGCCCCATTAAATAAAAAAAAAATTGTTTTTATATTACTTACGGAACAGACTTAAAAAGAATTTTTTAAAAGCTTATAACGCCACACCTAATGCTTGATTTTAAAGCATTGAAATAAAATCCTTTAACAAAGAAGTATGGCTTTTTTCACTACACTTAAAGATAACGTGTAAAACAAAATTGTCAACTCGAAAAAGATTTAGTTTCAGATGTGTAGAAAAAGCAGTATTTCTCATATTAAAAACTATGAAATTACTGAATATATAAAAGAAATATATAATTTTTTTAAAAATAATTTTGAGATATAGTTGATATTTGAAAATGAATTTTTAAAGCTGACCAAAGCAAACTTGAACAAACAAACATCTCATATTTTAAAAATTAGATCAGTTAAGGGTTTATTTAAGTAACTACAGACTTGTGCGCCAAATTGTCGACCATCTGGAGAGAAGAGGCCAGTTGCATCTGGCCAGGGACCTCCAGACGACAAAAGAAAAAAAAAAGGCGCACGTGGTCTGATTTCTTACGTAATGTGTCATCTTTAATGAAGCATGTTTGATGCATAACACTTTCACTTACCAACTTCGTCTGTTTCATTTAAAAGCAAAATTAAAGAAATGAAAAGAAATGGCAAATGGCACGGTGTTCTGGCTGGAACTTGCTTTGTATTCCACATTGTTAGGGATGATCTTGCTGTTCTTGAATAAAATCATAAATGATTACTTTAAGAGGAAGGGAAAAAACAAGTTAACAGTGTTTAAAAAAGAAAACTGTTACTAATAATTCTTGAAGCTACATTTTTATCTCATATAGCTTCCTTAAAGAACACCGTTTAAATTACTTTTAGAGCAGTCTAACCATGGCTAAAATAATCAGTTTTAGAAATGTGTCATAAATACATCTGATATATACTATGTGCAATGTACAACTATATGCTGTTCCTTTCATTTTATTTTTATTATCTGTATAAATTGAAAGTGTATAATTATGTGGAGTATTATTTTGGGATTTAAGATATTACCATGCATTTCAATGAGTTATATAAGTTAAAGACTTATCAAAACATTCACTGACTTGTGTGTTAATGTCGACCATCAGGGGGGAAGAGATCAGTTGCATCTGGTCAGGGAACCCCTGACGACTTAAAAATACACAAGTACCGAGATCCTGTGTAAATTTTCACCTATGATGTGTGTGAAATGTGAGAACATTTACTCATGTTAAATTTATTGCCAGCAATGAAGTAATAGTAGTAAATACACAATTACAAATGCAGATTGCTTTTGATTTTAAATGAATTAAATGTCAATCGTTATTTAAAAAAACTCATTTTCAATTTGTTTCTTTCTCTAGAAGACGAAGTATTTCAAAATTCCTCAACATTCAAAATTTCTAGTGATCGAATGTTCACATCTCTACAATAGACAAGGCTGTTGAAATTGGATTGCTTGCAATTCTTTTTCAAAAGCTTTATTCACCCTTTCTTTAAATCGCTATCCATTCAATTTTAAGAGCTTTTTTTTTAAAATTTAGACTGTCTGACAGAGAAAGAATTTTTTAATTTAAATACTAAGATTTAAATAATCATCTTCAACGTAAAAGATGAAAAATATTACTTTACTTATTTGGATACTTTTACATTTGCATACAGTTAACATTTAAACAAAAGTTAAATAGTATACTAAATAATAAATCAAGTTATGAACAATATCATGACACAGATATTATTGAAAGAGAATTGAATAAGAAGAAAAAAAATGCACCAAAATGCGTGTACTTTCTGGAGGATAGCGGCTATTCCAAAATTTAACATTCAAAATTTTAAAAATGTACCGGTTTTAAAAACTCGGTTCAGCTAATGTTTTCATTAGCTGAACCGGGTTTTTTGTGCACCATTTTAATGGTGCCTCGCCGACACGAAATATCCCCCCCCCGTTTTATCTTTTTGATATTACATTTGAGTTATTAAGAGGGGGGGGGGGGAGAAATTTCAAAGTCGGCGAACAGGATGTGAACCGTTTTTATTCAGCTTCTTTTTTTCTTTTTTGTTTTTTTAATCTTCTTAAATGTATAATTTTATGCACGAAATGCTGTCTGAAGGAAAGAAGTTTTTTTTTTTTTTTGAGAGAGAACTTAAGCGGAAAAGGTGTTTACACTTCGGATGTATTTTTATATACGAATATGTCCCATAAAATAAAAAAAGTTTTTATATTACTTAAGGAACAGACTTAAAAAGAATTTTTTAAAAGCTTACAACGCCGCATCTAATGCTTGATTTTAAAGTATTGAAATGAAATCCTTTAACAAAGAAGCATGGCTTCTTTCACTACACTTAAAGATAACGTGTAAAACAAAGTTGTCAACTCGAAAAAGTTTTAGTTTCAGATGTATAGAAAAAGAAGTATTTCTCATATTGTTAAAAACTATGAAATTACTGAAGCTATAAAAAAATCTAAAATAATAAAATAAGTCTTTAAAGCTGAACAAAACAAACTTGACCAAACACCTTATATTTTTAAAATTAGATCAGTTTAAAGTCTATTTAAGTAACTACAGACTTGTGCGCTAAATTGTCGACTATCTGGAGAGAAGAGGCCAGTTGCATCTGGTCAGGGACCTCCAGACGACAAAAAAAAAAAAAAAAAAAAACGCACGAGGTCTGATTTCTTTTGTAAAGTGTCATCTTTACTGAAGTATGTTTGATGTTACACTTTCACTTACCAACTTTGTGTATGTTTCGTTTAAAAGCAAAATTAAAGAAATTACAAATGGCACGGTGTTCTGACTGGAACTTGTTCTGTATTCCAAATCGTTAGGGATGATCTAGCTGTTCTGGAGTCAAGGCATAAATGATTGCTTAAAGAGAACGGGAAAAAACATGTTAACAATGTTAAAAAAATAAGAAAAATTCTTATCAATAATTCTTAAAGCTATATTTTTATCTCATATAGCTTCCTTAAAGAACACCATTTAAATTACTTTTAGAGCAGCCTAACTATGTCTAAAATAATTAGTTTTAGAAATGTGTCATAAATACTTCTGATATGTACTATGTGCAAAACTTTGCGCTGTTCCTTTCATTTTATTTTTATCTGTATAAACTGAAAGTGTATACTTATGTGGAGCATTATTTTGGGCTTTAAGTTAATAATCATATCAATGAGTTATATATGTTTAACACTTATCAAAACATTCACTGACTTGTGTGTTAATGTCGACTATCTGGAGAGAAGAGGCCAGTTCCGTCTGGTCAGGGACCTCCAGACGACTTAAAAATACACAAGTACAGATTTCTTTCATTGCACTTAAAGATAACGTGTAGAACAAAGTTGTCAACTCGAAAAAGTTTTAGTTTCAGATGTGTAGAAAAAGTGTTTCTCATATTGTTAAAAACTAAAACTACTGAAGCTATAAAAAAAATCTAAGATAATGAGTTTTTAAAGCAAATTAAAAAATAGGACTAAAAACTTGAAAGAATATTAATGGAATAAATTTGGAAATAAAGCAATATAGCTTTTTACAAAATGTGTAGTACTAAATTGTAATAAAGCTGTGATGTATGTAGTCTTAACTTGTAAATGGCACTCTTGTCATGGAAGATCTTCTAAGTTCAGAACAGGGAAGGTAAATATTTTCTGGGAACATTTAAACTTTTATAAGTAGAAAGCTGAGTAACAACGTTTCAAAGAAATTTTTTTAAAGGCACAAATACTGGAAACTTGCATGTAATCAAGTGCTTTAAAAACATTGAATGGGAAGAAAACAATGAGATTTTAAGGAAACTCTTTTAAGTAAAAAAATATTATTTCTAAGATAGAAAGGAGAAAAGTTGAAGCAAAAAAGAAAAAGCTGCTTGTGTGCTGGACTGCGCTAGGTCAACTGCGCATGCTGTAAATACACAGAGCTGCTTCAGTGAAGTTACTTCATGAAACACGGATGCACTATACAGTCACTGAAATCGTTATTCCGCAAGTATGATTAATGCAGCAGGACTGTTTTATAAAAACTTCCAGTTTTATTGCCAAATCATTTTCTTAGGCAACCATTAGATCCTGTACATTGTACTCATTTCAGAACTATCAATGATGGCTGAGCAAAATAACTGGATCTAAGAACACGACTAGTTCTTTTTGATCTGTAAAGCAAAAATGTTTAGATTGAAATATTTCACTACATAGATTGACTAGCAACACGGGCAGGACTGTCTTGCAAGTTGCTCCTTTAAACTGAATATTAATGCAACTACTGACTGATGCAGAGTCTAAGACAAACCGAACCGAAAAAAAATACCCAATTTACCTCCAAAAAAAAAAAGAAAAGAAACAGGGAAGAAAATTGCTACAGCTAAAGACTTCATGTTAACATGAGTGACTCTCTTGAAATCGCTGTTCTTTTACCATCTGGAGATGGAAAGTTTTTCTCTACGTGGATTGAATCGGAGCAGGGAGTGTCCTAGAAGTTGCTTCATCAAACTGGCTAGAAATGCAGCTACTCGCTGACTCACAGCCTAAGACAAAGTGAACCCAAAAATAATTATAAATTTATCTGCAAAAAAAAAAAAACCGTTGGAGCTTAAAGATTTTGTTTACATAAGTGACTCTCGCGAAACCATTAAATTCCTGTACCATCTCTGAATAAAAATATGTTCTTCACTACGAACTCTACCTTTTTCAGAGTCCGCTTCTGAATACCCGAGTCTACTTTTTATGTGTCTACTAGTTACTCTTTTTTCTTTCGAAAAACCTGATTGAGCTGGACAAAAGTGGAGGTCCTGTCTCTCACTGCAGCTACAATTTATTGCTGGATAAATCACTAAAATTTGAGGAAGTTCTCCTTTCTCTAAAACTTCAACAACTGCAACTGTGTTTCAGTTTAACCCAGTGAGATTTGTGTTTTACCAAAAACACTGTTGTGTTTCCAGAAAAGGCAACACTCCTAAACAAGCATCCTGTCATAAAGTCTCATTCTGAAGCATTCATAGTCTGTGCTAAATTATCGGTAACAAAAGGAGTTAAAACAATAGATTTCATTCCATGTAGAAACGAACAATACCAATTTTTTAATAAGGACTGAAAGCATTAATTTGGCCGAGAATCAGCTGTGGCCAGGGGGCACAAAACAGTCAATCTCCAACATGTTCACTGTTATAGTACTGAGTTAGATGCTACTCAGGACTTTTGATATGTTGTTCACGGATTTTATTTTGATAATTTTGTTTATTGCTCAAAATAAATTTCTGGTTTTTGTATTGCACTTGTCCTGAAATTTTGTTAGTGCAATGCAACCAGCAAATATTTAATCATGCTTATAATTGCACTTATATTGAGTCTGTACCATTATGTATTTCTTAGTATTGATCAATTATTATTGCAAAACAGCAATGCACAATCTTTAACAGTTAAAATTTTTTTCTTCATTTTATTCTATATCTTTTTAAAAAAGTTATTTTGATATAATTTCGAAAAAAAATTTGTTATAATTTATATTAACTACTTACTAAGCACTTTTTTAAACACTTCAACAGTATCTGGAAATGTATTTAATGTGAAAATTAAACTGTTGTCGATGTATATTTCACTTGAAAGTCGGTATTTTTCCAGCTATTCAAATTTCGGAAATTTTAAAATGTATTGCATTTAGCAATACCCACTTTGAACGCACATTGTAAAAACTATTTGACAATTGGCATTACAATTGTTCAACAGATAGTTGGCTTTTCAGGCATAGCATCCTCTATATAACATAAAATGTATCGATTATGATTATTAAGAGGATTACAATAAATGTGTGGGGGGAGGGGAGGTTCTTAAATGCATATTTACTCGTTCTTCCTTGAGCCACGCCGGTGGAAATGGTCAGCACAAAGAATAGCAATTTCAAGTTTTAAAAATCGATGTTTTTAGTGACGTCTGATGTCTAAAATTGCAACAACGAAACTAACTGAAAGGTGCAAAAGCAACGAAAATTCCTCTTACTGATGCCTCACCAAGGAACCACACGAAGAGTGGTGATGAAAAAACGTTGAAATAAATGGCAATAAAAAGAGCATATTGTGACTTTTTTGGACACAAAGTATTTGCCCTCGTGCTCACGTTAACCTGATATAATGGCTTAAAGTTTGCCAAAATTTTAAGAAAAGAGTCAAATTTAAAACGACTTGGTGGGAATTTGAAGATACCAATTTCTCGTTGACAATTTCAGTCTGCATGTGGTAGAACCACCATCTGCAAAGAGTGAAAGATGTTTCCCATCACTTTACTAAAACTCGCTAAATTTGTCGACTTTTCTTAAATTATTGGCGGACTTTCAGACCTCCTATTTGGATTACGGGGACACAAGGGTAAATAATGAATCCAGCAACGTATTTTACTATGTTCTTTAAAATGCTACTAATTTAGTTTTTTTTTTTTCATTATTACTTTATCGCATGGTTCAGAAGGGGTCGGAAAGAATTTTAATTGCTTGCGCCCTTTGTTAGTTGCATCCATTTGCAGAAAGGACTGTTTCACATAGATTTTTAAGACTAAGTTTTATATTTGGTTCTAAAAGGATATTGTTAGGGGAACCGCCAAACTGTCATTGGATTCGAAGCCGCATTTTTGTCACCAACTCACCTGCTTGTCGCCAAGTGGGCGACAAAGATGTGAAGACAACGAGCTTGCCAAGTAGCCACCAAATTATGAAGTTACTTCAAGCAGCATTTACTTCAACTTCCACTTTTCACAGAAGAAAAAAGACAGTAAAAAGCACTTTTGAACAACCAACTGCAACCGAAAAGAGAGGGGCAACACTTAAACTATACTCTATGCAGACTCTACTCCCAAAATTTCGACCTTTTAAAAAACAATTTTTTAGCTATGCGAGGTACATATGATCAACGTAAGGCGAAACAAATACGGACGTGCCCCCCCCCCCCCCAAAAAAAAAGACATTTATTCGAGTGTGAGTAAAGGTAAATAAATGAAGACGAAAATTGTGGAATTTTTTCCTTGATTAGAAGATTTTCTTTACTTTGATCAAGGAAGTCAAAACAGAGTTCATCTTAGAGCAATCTCTATTCCTACTTCGATAGCACTGAAAATTCTTTGACCCTTTTTTTAGTGTAAAACTGCGGTTTATATTTCATCCTACTTTTTTTCTGCTATTTTATACTTTCGGTCTTTACTGTGTTTTTTGAGAGTTAGTTTTACATTTCCAGTTTACTCTTACAGTTTTTTAAAACAGATTACTCGTCATTTTTCTCAACTAACAATAAAAAATTATAATTTTAGGAAAAATATCACTTTCTCTGGATATAGAAGAACAAAGAGCAGGCCTAAGTTCTTGCCGTAGATTTTTTTTTTTTTTCAATGTTGTAATTGCACGTGGTTTGGAAATTTTATTCAATGCCAATAGCTCTAACGATTTTGATTCATCTGAAAAGGGGAGAAGCAATCATATTTGAATTTCTGTTTACACTTGAACATGAGTCTGCTAGCACACTGAGCTGTCGCTTAACATGATGGTGAATAAAATGCGATTGCAATCTTAACTGATGAAAAGCAAGTTCTGATTATGCTAACAAGATGAGTTTAGCTACGATCATACCCCTTTGCGTAAAGAAATAAGTAGATACTATATGGAAGGTCTTAACAACGTAACTGATTTATGCCTTAAACTCTAAATTTTGATCTTCGAGCGTAGTCTCAAACTCTAAAATATTAGCAACAATTAGGTAATTCATTTCGCTGCCTCCTTTAAATGAGCAAAGAAATTGCATTTTTGTATTGTAATTAGGTAATCTACTTAATTGCCTCCTTTGATTGAGCACAGATTCCAGTTGAGTAATGTAATTAAGTAGTGTAATTTAACTGCGTACTTTGATCGAGCATACAGATTGAATTTTAGCAATGTAAATATGTAATTTAATTAACTGCGTCCTTTAAATGAGCACAGAGATGACGTATTAGTGCTGTAAGTCGACAAACAAGGTTTGAATTGTCTTTCGTAAAAAATTGAAGTGGTTAAAAAAAAAATCATTACGATGTTTGATACCTCTGTATAATGAGCATTTATGAACTTTTACGCTGATGGTTTAGTTCCTGAAACTCAGAGGCGTCTTGAAGTAAAATTTCTGGGAGAACGAAAACTCCTGATTTGCCGAATGAAATTTAAAATTTTCCTAAATCGGTAATCAAAACTTGCTGAATGACGATAATTTTGCCGATTGATAATTTTGCCGAATCGTCAAACTTTGTCGACTAAGGATATTTTCGGATGGTCACAGTGGCTGCCCATGACCCCTCATTGTGGCGCTCCTTCTGATACTTGAAAAGGAAGGTAATAAGATTAGCCAAGTAAAAAAATGGCTAAATTGAAATTTTGAAAAACCTCGGTAAACTCTGTATAATCCTCGGCTCGTCCCAAAAATGATACAGTCTAGGAATTGTTTTTCGGGTGTTAAAAGTTTTGTGCAACACTTCAAGCAAGCAATTAAGTAAACATTCCATTCTTGTCATACAACTAAATAATTCAAGCGAATGATAATCTATTTTTAGATGAGCTTATATATTTCTACCCGTCAGTTTCCCTAAAATTGTTCACGAGCTGAAATATTTCCGACATTGCGTTCCTTTTAATGTTTTAATGGGTATTTACTAGATTCCAGTATGTATTAAAATGATGGAATTGCTTTTAATCTCCATTCAGCTTTCGAACGATGACTATTTTGAGAATAGTCGGAAAAAAATTCAAAAACAGCCGATGAGAAACGAGACTTCCGAAAGTTGAACAGCTTTAGACGAAGTAAACGCGAGGACGATTCGTTTTGACATTGTGCTGCTTATCCATTAATATTAAAGCTTTACTTGGTGTGGTGTGCGTTTTATGAAAGATTTAAACTGAAGTTACTTAACAGTTGTTGGCGTTTTAACCTTTTTGGAGGTTCACTGGCCCCCGCGTGCGGGTGTTCTTCCTCGTCTGTCTCTTCGTGTGTGTTCCTCGGCATCGACATTATTTATGCCAGACCCTCTAAGCTTTACACAATCGTCTTTACACTAAAACAGAACACAGCACACAACGTTTTGAGGGATAGTGTGAGATATTCTCACGTCTGCTACTTCTACTGTGACTCATTTTGACGCGAGTACAGGACAATTGACAAACTGTGGAGATAGGGTTTAGTGATTGAGACTTAATGTAAAAATTTCAGTAGCATTTGCCTTTTGCAAAAATAGTATTCTTAGAATAAAAAGTATATATTGTTTTGCTACTTACGCTTTCGTCTCTTTCAAGCAATTTCCCCCCAAACCACGGGTTGTCCTAAGTGGAGATTTTTTTTTTTTTTACGGGTACGTCCGATTCAGTGGTACCCAACCTTTTCTTACCCGAGTTCCGCACCTCAATGGTTATCGTTGACCAAAATATAAATAAAATTTAAAAGCTCGTTCAAGGTAACATGGAAAAACGTTTAAAATAAAATTACAATCCAAGAATTGTTGCCATTACTATATGCTTATTTCACTAAAAAAATGAATGAATCTGCGTTTCAAAAACTACTGTTTGATTGTTTGTCTCCCAATTTGTTATTTTGTGACAAACAGTGATTTTAGTTTTGTAAAGTAGAGCAAACCAACGGGTCCCACTGGTTAACTTTGTGGGCCATAGGTAGGGCATTGCCGGGTGGCCCAGTTCCTCCGATTGTTCCCTTTCCTTCAGGAGATTGGATTTCTTTCCGTAATTTAGTGTTCGTCCTTTTGTCTTTGTTCTGTTATAAATATTTTAAAGTTGCTCAAAATTATTTTCCTGTTTTTCCTTTGGCTTGTTATTCAAAATTTTGATACTTTGTTTATGTGTTTATTTTGGCAAATTTTTCAAAATTCTTGAAGTTTTATGTCCTTTGTTCCGTGATAAAAATTACTTTTTTAGCTCTTTATTCCACTACTCAACAATCGTCTGGATCATTATAGCTTACTAATGCTCTTGCCAGAGCCCGATTAAATAAAAGTGAGCCCCTAGGCCCACAATAATTTGGAGGCCCCTGAAGACACTATAGCGGAATGCAGTGGTTGATTTACAGGCTTGGGGCCCAATGGGAATGCATTTTTGGGAAACCTCTCTGTCTATTACAGAACTATGTATCAATCATTTACCATGTGCATTTATGAATGCTTATCATGGCCCCTCATTATTGTGACATGGTAAATTTGCTACTGGCAGAATTTATAAAAGTTCTCATTTAATGTTTTTTTTTTTTTCAAAATTAACAAATCATTAACTTGCATTTTTTGTATAGTTGTAATGCTGTGCATAATTCTTTAAGTAATTTGATGGGGCCCCTTCGGAAGATGGGGCCCCAGGCCTAGTTGGTCTCTGTCATAATCAGGCCCTGGCTCTTGCGCCGAAAAACCCAATCAGACCAGCCGATTCCTCCGCCCGACAGTTTTCCTAGCTCTAACAAATGCTAAGCTAAGAAATGTTTTTCTGAGACAAATAGGGGAATTAATTGTTATGGGTTGAGAAGCAGTATCTTTTAACCGATTACATAAAAATCTGTTACCATTGTTTTCCCGAAAAGTTTCGCTCTCTCCCCACCCCTTCTCCGGTTGAAGTGTACAATTCATCTCTTCGTAATGGAAAATCTGTTATTTGTATCGGAAAAGAATTTTCTAGATATACCCTTGTATTATGGGGGTTTTAAAATGACGAGCCCCAAAAATCTGATAATAAGAAAAGTTTCAATGAAATCGCCAACATTTGTGAACAGTCAATTAAAAAAATTGGCTATATTAAACAATGTAGTCTTATGCTTTTAAAAAGTCATCATAGAATGAAATATTAGAAGCTTTTCTTCTTCAGTAGCTATTTGAGATGTTTCTTTTTCTGGAAATATTCTGCGACATTTAGATTCTATTTAAATTGCGAATATGGATGACGATAAAAGTTTAAATTTTGAAAAGGGCAGGAACATTTTTTGGCTAAGCACATGCTCTTTCTCGATTGCTCCACCAAATTGTTTAAAATCCATGTAATACTAATAGAGGTTTTTGGATTACGCCTGTTTCACTTCCTTGATATACAACCGAAGATTTTTCACCCGCATTAATGTTTCTTTTTGTAAGGACTTCACTTGGAAAATATTTTTTACTTTCTATTTATGTGACGTGAGTGATGTATAGCAAGACCCTACAGTGATTGAAAACAAATTTTGCATTTTTGAGTCACTTTTTAAGCGTGGGGAAAGATGTCTCCGTTAATTATGTATATTTGTAATGTTAAATAATCTTATGTATCAATAGTATCGAATAAAAATCATTAAGATTATCTCGTTCAAAATTAAATGGATGCTGAGGAACAGTTTTAACTCCAGATTTAAGTTTCAGATTTTAAATGTTTCGTTTTTTTTTCACTTATGTTGTAGTCTGTATGACTGTATCAGTATAATAATGGTTAGTTGTTCAACCGAGATTAGAGAATATTCGTATTAATAAAGTGAACCTTTTCTCTTTGTACAAGTGAAATTTATATAACGGAATGCGCACTTAAACCCTTCGTAGCTAAATATTAGAAACGAGTCTGTTTTTCGTTAGTTAATTATTTCTTACTCGGTTCAAAATTGTCATCTTTTTGAAAAGTTTCAACATTAAACAGTTATACTAAATTCAGAGTTTAAAAAACATGCGCGCACTTTCTGCGCCGTATTTTGTATCTAAGACTCAAAAGATAGACAAGAAACGATTAAGAGAAATGATATTTTCCCGTACATAGTACGAAACAGCCCTTAAAACAATGATTGTACGGCAAAAACGGAACCTTAAGGATTTTATAAAATCCGAATAATGGAGGGTATGAAGAGTTTTGAGGGTTTGTTTTGAGTGTCTGTGTGTTTCTTTGCATACAAAAATTAAAAAATAAGCATCATGCTCTATTTTGGGATGCTATAATTAGTGCACACCAAAATTCGGATTCAGTATTTCTAAGTCATTTATCCAATTGTACAGGCAAAACACGCTTAACAAAAAGAAAGAAAAATATTTAAATCTTAACAGGGGAGGTGCAGTCTCACAGACCGCTCAAAAGTTCATCTGATCACCCCTACTTCCTTTTCAAGCCGATTGAATGGTTTTTCCCACAGACTTTTCGTTATGTTACTTTTAACGCATCCCCTGCTTATCAGTATCTTTAGGCAAGTGCATCTGGTTTATATTTCATTGAATTCTTCAGAAGCGTTCGGTGAGACTAAACCTCCCCTTTAGTGTTGCAATTTTGTCAGGGTTGCCAACTTAGGGGTTTTCCCCTAGATTTAGGGGGAAAATTTTAGAATGGGGTTTTTTAGGGGGATACAAGTTTTAGGGGTAAATTTGGGGTTTGCATTTTCGAGTTTTATCAGGTAAAAATGTTTTTTTAACCTTTGGAAATGCAATGTTCGACTGTTCTATTTCATTTTTTTACTTACATACATTTTTTGAGGCTTTTTGAACCATTTGTTTTGATCAGAAATGACACAAAAATGAAAAAAAAAGAAATTGCCTTAACTCACTCAGCATCGAAAATAGAATGGTCACGTGACCTTTTAATTTTCCATGTCATAGTAAAAAATCATGTGACTTTATGACGTAACATGAATCTATCCAATCGCATTTAGGGGTTTTATGAGTTGAGTTTAGGAGGAAACATTTTTAGGAGTTGGCAACCCTGAATTTTGGCGGCAGTAGTAGACATGGTTCTTAACGGTAGAACCGCGGATATGGGTTCACTTATCTTACTCGCGTTATGCGGAAGAGGTGCAAAACATTCTAGACAGAGCCGTGTCCAAGGGGAGGGTTTTAGGGGTTAAACCCCTCCCATTAGAAAAAAGTATGTCAAATGAAGAAAACGATCGACTTAAATTAACTTTAATAAGAAAGCCCACGTTTAACGTCCCCCCCCCCAAATTAACTTTAATGTGAAAGCCTACGTTTAACGTTCCCCCCCCCCTTTCTCTCTGAAGTTTTTCTGTAATTTTAACTCAATAATTCTGTATTTTTTCCCCTCTAATTCAACCCAGTTGGACCTAAACGCTTGCATTTCTTTCTCTTATAACTTAAAAAATTTTGCATAGCATTCAAATGTTATGTAATTTACAACTGTTAAAGCTTTGCCGACTGAAATAATATTTTGGAAAAACTGTGGTGGTAGAACCGTTGAATTATCTACCAATAGAAAGCATTAATATTGCTTATTGTAAGGAGGTAATGATGAAGTTGGCATGTGTTGCAGCTATGAAGATGTATTAGTGATTGTGTTTAGTAATGTAATTTGCATCTACAATACGCTCGTTCTAAGCATTATTTCAGAACATAAAATCTGATATGCATTCTCTTACATAAAAAGAATTCGTGGAGAGTTTTTAATGCTTGTTGAAATAAACCGCATAGTTAACAGATTTAATTAAAAAGAAACAAACAAGGTTTAATAAAAGTGAACCGGTAAAATAAAGGAATAATTTGGTCACTTGAGCAGCCAGAATTATTCTTCTAGGGAAAAGGGGGGGGGGGGTACAGCAGTACTTACAGGTGCATAAACGCCATACTGGGATCGATAATTTGTAGTAAAACTAATAAAGGTTGTGAGGGATTGAATCCCCCCCCCCAGGTAAGATTAAAACCCCTCCCTTTATGAAAACCTGGACACGGGCCTGATTCTAGATGTAGTTTATATTTTTTTGAAATACTCACAGACGTTACGTAATGATGGTCTAAGGACAATGAAGGCTGAATTATTCCTCGAAATACGTCGCGAAATACAAGTAGTTAAAGGGCTGTCAAAATTTTCCCGTAACGTGATATAATCAATTTTTTTCGCACTAATATGTTTTGTATACATTGAAGAACTAAAATGAAATCATTAAGAAATAATTGATTTATTTTTATCACGAGAAGTTAGTTATTTACTGCAGCATATGATTTTCTCGGAAAATCTTAAGACTCCGGAAAATTTCCCCGGAAAAGGTATATTTCAATTCAAAATTCAAAAATATTTTTCCCCGTGCTACTAAAAGTTCAAAGAACATCTGAGGGAAATTACAGGAATGAATCTTAGTTACACGGTTTTAAAATTTTTTTTAAATCGAGCAGTCTCTGAGACCTCACGCTCCCTGTTACGTCCTACTGTTTCACCTCCCCAGTTACGGGTTAAAGGAAAAGAAAATGCCTTAGACTAACAGCATTTGACTGAGACTCAAAGCTGTCCCTATGCACTGTATAACTTGCACCCAGTAATTACTGTAAATTTGATAGAGTACTAGAATCCAAGAAAAATATGCACTCATTTCCATCTGGGGTTCATCCATAAATTATGTCACGCTTTGTGAGGGGAGGGGAGGGGGGGTCGTGATAGTTCGTGTCAGTGGAGAGAACAAGAAGTGTGACATCACTTTTTTTACCACAAAATGGTTTTGGAATACAATGAGACACGAGAAAAAGGATCGGAGGGAGGTGAATTGGGACACTTTGTAATAAAAGGAGGAGGAGTAAAATTTGAAAAATGTGACATTTAAGAAGATCCCCCCCCCCCGCCCCAACTACAGAAGAAGGAATCTTGATGACAGATTGAGCGGTTCAACTACATTGTGGTATTCCATGATGGAATGATTCGTCAGAATTTTCAAGCAGTTTCCATCAAATAACGTGAAACGATTCATTAGAAAGGTCTTCACTCAAGATGCTCTTTCGCGGAAAACGAAAAGGGGTGTTAAGGGCTTGCCATTTTCCAACCCAACAGTCACTCCTCGTCCGGCAGTTCGAGGGCTGCACGTCTGTCTTGGAGCCCTTTCGTAACCTGCATTCTCTCTTGCAAGCATCCGGGCCACCTATCCAGAGAGCAGCTCCCTGGTCTCGTTGCTTATTTTCGCAAAACAGCTTTGGGGGGCACGATGTATTTTATCGGTTTTCCCCGCATGGAGTGCAAAACTTTACAACTGTCTGGCTCCTGAAGTGGAGTGTCAGACATTGGATGATGTTAAGGTCTTATCATCAGCCGAATGATGTTAAGATGTTATCATCAGTCAATGTCTGCTCTGAAATGGGTGTTTCCAGAATGGTTGACAAAGTGAAAGAATGTTTGTGCGGGTGTTTGGTTGTCATACCGTGGAATGATTAAAACAAAAATGTGTGAGTGGATATGTGAATGACTTTTTATGAAATGAGTGGATGACAGTTGTAATAAATGAAAGTCTTTCTTTGGGGAACTTTTGGTTTCTGTTCTTAAAATAAATTTTCTACTGATTTAAGTTATGCTAATATATCACAAAAAGAAAAAAAAAATGCTGTAAAGACACGTTTTGCATGCGTCAAGAACGTATTAACATTTACGCAGACGTTCGAAGTTTTTCCAAGATAATGGTTTTAAGATGGTTTCGGAGAACTATAGAGGTTTCGGCTTTAAAACTGAACCAAACGATTTGAATATTATATTGAAGTAAATCCGATTGAAAGTTAAGTGTCTAGTTTGAATATTTAATGTTATTTTTTAATGAATGATAATTCCTTTCCTCTTCTGTCTTTCATATTCCTTAAATCCTCGTCGAGTTCAAGAAATAAATGACTGTGATGGAATGAAGAAAAAGCATCCATGGAGCTCTAATAAAGGTAATTGCATTGAACTCTTCTTAAACTTTTTATCTTTATGACAGAGCACAGATAAACGGATCTAAAGGCGCGTTCTTGAATTCTATGTCAGACATTGCTCAGTTTTTTTTTTTTTTTTTTTTTTTGCACATGGGTCATTCTCCAGAAAACGTAACTTGTGACGCAAATATTTTCAATTTAGAAACCTTTTGTTTTCTTTTTTTTAATTCTTACATGAAAGTTTTACCTACTAAGAGTAACCATAAACAATGGCCCAGCTCAGTTCCAATTATTTTACTCATAAATAAAAAAAAATTAAATGCCTTGCTCACGGAAATAAAAAAAGAAAAAGAACTTTTAATATTGAAAAATCGAGGCCAATTTAATATCAAAGTAGTCATTTTGTTAATTGTGCAAACAATTAGCTATTTTAGTGATTACTGGGAACATAGTATTAAGCTCTCGTAATTGAAGTACGGCTTAATTAGTTTGAAATGCATGTTAGAAAATAGTATTTAGTAAATTTGAGCATATACTGGCAATTTATATTTTTATTAGAAAGCCTATTATTGATGCATTTCCCCTCCATCAGTAATTTTCACCTCAGAAATAATGACATTGATAAGGGTCTGTCACGGAGGTGAGATTCACGGAGGTGAGGATCTTTCCATTAATATAGGCCTAATAGATACGTTTTTCATTATTTTTTTTTCCTTCGTTGATACAATCTGATCATTTCAAGCATATGAAAACATATTCACTTCTTTTTTGACATTAATTTACTTCCCTGAAATTCAAGCACATGGAGGTGAGAAGTCAGAATGACCACACTAAGTTTTTAAAGCAAAACCTATCTTGTTTTTCGACAAAAATCTCACAACTTCAACTATGGCTGAAAATAAACAAAGGAGCTCCCTTGCATCATGGAAAATAAAATTGATGTCATTACTGCCACGTGTGAATGAGGAATGGCATTTTGTGTTTAAACGAAGGTGAGAATTTATTGTGACATGACTCATTATCCTTATAAAACGAAGTAAAACACAATATTGAAAAATTTAATGTACTTAAACAATTAGTATTGGAGACATTTGGTGAAAGGAATAATCAATAAATAAGTATGTACTTTTAATTAAACAAGTTATTTAGCAACATAAACACTCACACTAGGTGTGTGACATGCCACGGAGGTGAGAATTCACAGTTTTTGAACCAAAAATATAATAAAATAAAAATATTTATTAACAAAGTGTTGGCACGTTTAAATAGATATATTTTTGATGAAATTAAAAACCATAGTTAAATGAATTGTTCCTTAAAGTTTTTACTGTAAAAGGCGTGCAACAGAAAAGTTACTTTTTGAAAAATGACCCATATGGGATGCTGTGATGCGATGTTTTGCAAAAGGAAACATACGCGTTGATAAAAATTGCTGACAATTTCAAAAAAAAAAAACGTGATGCCACATATTATGCACAAAATTTTATGTTACCTAATATACTTTAAAACATTTCCTAACCATTAACAAAAAACTTCTTCGTTTTTTGTTTTCATGAATGCTTAAAAGATTTGCTGCCAATAGTTTGTGCGGGTAGCTTAGTAGTTCCGGCTTTGGAGTCCCGGCTTCCGTGCCCAAGTAATTCTCAGAATAAATGTTGTATACGTACTTGCAAAATCTGCTGTTGAAAGTCCTGTGATACGTCGATAAGCATTTCCAGAGACTGCATAGTTTAACCTGTTATTGTCATGTTGAAAAAGGAACTATTATTTCCATGCTTATTAGATGCTCATTTACAAAGAATATGAAATTTGTCGTTGAAAGAGATGAATGACATTGCCACGGAACTTGTCCCCCCCCCCCAAAAAAAAAAGATTGCTATGAATACTGTGCAAGGGTGAGTAGTGTGCAAATTTAAAAATACAAGTTGTTAAAGATTAAAATTAATCACAGGAAGTTTTTCAGTGATACTATATTTGGTGCGATGAGGGCAAGCGATCTAAGGATGCCGCATGAACCTTCATTTATTGTCCACCATTTGAAGAAGATAAAATTGTCATTTCAATAACTGTTTAAAAATGAAACATCGTACCCCTATACAACTTCAAATATATGTAACCAACTTAAAATAGGATAGTTTTATACTTTGATGTAGCAATGAATCAGAAACGTAACTTGCGCTGATCATGAGTAGCTTGAACGAAATATTTAAGAAGTCTATTTTTTTTTTAAATCTAAAGACTTATTTCTATAATCTTATTCGCACTAAATAGTTTGAAATAAAATAAGCATATGGTTTCTTAAATAACACGCTTGCAAATTGTAGTTGATGTTGAACTCTTTTACATTTAGAGTTCAAAAAGCAGCCAATAAAGTTTAAATTAAAAATGACACAAAAAGCAGTAAACGGCATTCAGTGTGTTACGAATAGTTTTTACTATACCGCCTCTATTTCTTCTCAGTCTACTAAATAGTAACAACAGGGATCGCCGAAATATATCGGTTGATATATATCATATTATGTATCACGATATATGTCCGATATTTATTTTGAAAATATCATGGTATTTTGATACTTTCGACATTTATTTTTTCAGTTACCAAATTTTCAATATAAAAATTATAATAATCGTAGCAATATTGCTTATTTATTATTAAACATAGTCAAAAGGTTATGTACTATATTTTATTGATGCATTAATACATCATTAAGAGCAAGAATTTGAGCGAGTGTCACGCTAGTGATTCATGCCATCTCAGATTCTCTCCAAAAAAAAATACCAGTTATTACTTATCTTGTTAAAAGCCCAAATCCAGAGTTTTTTTCTTCTGAATTTGAGTTGTTTAGTTTTACGGGCCCCCTAAAGGTCAAAATGTGGCAGCTAAAATTGAGCGGATTTTTAAGACGTGGAACTTGATATGAACCACATTTGTTGAGGAGAAAAATTTGCCTCCAAATTCTTTTTATATATGAAGGGTAAAAAGTTCAAACTTAACAAAATGGATGCTAAATTTGTAGCAAGTTGTTGCCGCAAGGTCAATGAAGATCACAAAGAAAAAAAAATACACTTTTGAAGTTTTTTAGCATTTTTGAGATCTAAAAACATATTGCATCTTTCCGTTGCTACGGCGAAAATACTGTCGCTTGAAAAGTGAGTATATGCACATTGAAAAAATGCATAATTAACTGAAGCAAGTTTAATGTGCTATTAGTTACATTAGGCCGAAGTAGGGAAAATGTGACGTTTTACTGATATTCAAACTGTCGTAAACAACACATTGGAATAAATTTTTTGCCCTTGTCATGCCCTATTATTGGCCTTACCAAAACAGTAAACTCCAATGAGACAAAATGCTTTAACATTTTGCTAAAACGAGCTGATGTGTGCATCACATGACTTCCTTTTACTCCAATTTAATGTCATTTCCCCGTAACTGGCAATTTTAATGTGATTCAATAGTTTACTCTCTAAATATCACCAACAGTGGCCACATTGAAATTAGATTTAAAAAAAAAAAAAAATCCGCCAAGTTGGCGACAAAACTTGGCGACCAAAAGACTGGCGATATATCGCCAAGTGTCTGACAAATTATATCACCACTTGAGTTTACATTGAAATTAACGATTTCCTCCCAAAAGGGGCAAAAGACCCCCTTAGGAACATCCGAATGCAACCAAAAGAGAAGGTGCACAACTAGACCACACTAGGAGTCTACGTACCAAAATTCAACTTTCTGGGACATACCGTTCTTGAGTTATGCGAGATACATACACACATACACACGTACATACGGACGTCACGAGAAAATTCGCTGTAATTAACTCGGGAATCATCATTATGGATAATTCGCGTGTCTATACGTTCTTACGCACTTATCCACGTGTGGTCGAGTTGAAAAAAAAACTCAACATTCATTCGGGGGTGAGAAAAATGGGAATGAAGGCCGATTTTTGAGTGAAAATTTTTTCTTGAATACAATACTTCCTTTTTTAGCCTACTTTCCCAGTAAAAGTCAGAAAAAGAAGAAAAAAGCATGAAAGAAGGCTTAATGCATCTTAAAAATATCGTGAAAAACAAAAAAAAGTCAAAAATAAATAAAATAATTAAATAAATATTGAAAAATTAAAAATTGGAAAGTAGGGTATTGAGATGGGGAAAAATGTCTCTGTCTGTCTGTCTGTATGTCTGTCTGTCTGTCTGTCGGTCTGTCTGTCTGTCTGTTCCCCCTAATAACTTTTGAATGAATAGTCCGATTCGAACAAACTTTTTTTGTTCGAAAGATCTCGGCGAGGACACCTCATTCCCATATTTCACTTTTTGATTTGAACTATTTTTTGTTCAATTTTGAACAGTTCAAAAAAACTTAACATTAGCGCCTACGGGGAAATTCAAAGCAATTCGGAACTGTGAGGCGCATTTGCTTCAAACAAACTTTGTAGGAAAAAGCTTTTGATAAAAAACTTGTATATAAGATATCTTTTTGATTTGAACAATTTTCCGTTCAATTTTGAACAGTTCAAATACCTTAACATTAGTGCCTACGGGGAAACTGAAAGTCAATGTAGATTCCGTACTTGAAGGCGGATTTACTTCAAACAAACTTTGTTGGAAATAGCTCTTGACGACCTACTCCCGACTCCGACTCCGAGAATTTAGGGGGACCTGACACCGACTCTGACTCCTGTTCCCGACAATTAATCAGACTCCGACTCCCCGACTTCGACTCTGACTTCGTAGCTTTGGCAAACATTTATACACGGAGGACAAATGACTGACTCCGATTCTTGGATATTCGACTCCGACTCTTTTATCCCAAAATGAGATTGACTCCGACTCCGCTGCTGTGGTTTTAACTGTGAAATAATTATTGTTGATATGATTTGTTTTTATTTTCACGCTAAAGTTTTAATTTAGGTATTTAGTTTTCGGTGAATAAGCTCGAAAAATATGCGCAGACGATTTTTTTTTTTTTTTTTTGACAATGAAAATTATTTCTTTAAGTTGACATTTTATTGTTTTTTTTTTATTTTGGTAAGTGCATTAATTCGTTTAAAAAATTATTTTCGGCAACAGGGGAAAAAGAAACGATTTTTTTTTATATGATGTATTTATTGTAATGAACTTATTATTATTTTTTCGTTTTGAAAGCTGTTAAAAATTTTTTTTAATGGAAAGAAGTGTATTAGCTGCTTTGTTTAAAAGGTGCTTCTATTTTATTTGTTCGGTTTTTTTTTTGAAGAAAAGTAAGGAATATTTTATTCCTAGAAATCAGCTTAAAATATTTAAAAAAAATATGTTTGAAAAAATTTGCGATTTTAGCTATTTTTGAGAATATTGATCAGGTACTAGAAAGTAGTATGGGTATACGGGAAAGTAGGCTCGTCTAGTTCTAGACGGAACTTCTTGTTGTAAAAGGAAGTAGAAACAGTAACTTTGCTAATTTCTGTCGTCATGGATTTTTCTTCATACTATTTGCCTGAATTACTGGTATTTTAATAATATTCAAACTGTCGTAACAACGTATTGAAATAATTCTTTGCCCTTTTCATGCCCTATTATTGGCCTTACCAAAACAGTCAACTCCATTGAGGCGAAATGCTTTAAAAATTTTTTTAAAAAAATTAATAACTTTGCCAATTTTTGACGTCATAGCGTTTTGCTTCTTCATGTTATTTGCTTGAATTACTGGCCTTTTTAGTAATATAGTTTGCAATATAAATTGATATTTTATTGTTCTGTGACGCATATATGAGATTCACTTAGTTTAACATAAAACATTTATAACATTTATATTTTGCATATGTCAGTGCAAAGTAATTAAGTCAACATTTTTAATGTTATTATATTGAAAACTCTTTTTAAAAATCAAAAATATAGTTCCATCTAAGACTCCTGAATGTCTTTTTAGCACGGCACTTTAAACGGATCAGTTTCAGGCAATTTCTGTAAAAAAAAAAAAAAAAAATTCTTTGAAAATTCTTTACTCAAGATTGTTGTTTCTTCTTGAAACTACTTATTTGAACTATTACATTTTTAACATTTTAATAAGAAATAAATGTAATAAGTTAGTAGTATGTGTGCAATTTTAAATAATTCGCCCATTTAGCTCAGGAAAAAAAATCCGATAGAAATCAGAGCCACAGAAATTTGTATGTCTTGGCCGAAAATTCGTAAGTTTACAGTTTAGTCCTGCAGACAACTGAGGAGTTTACTTTCAAAACGATAATATCCAGTTATATATTTTTTTGGCAAAACGAAAAAAAACGTTTTACGCACAAAGCTAACTATTAGAATTTCGAATTTTCACCATGTTTTGGTTGAATAACAAGTGACTATTGCCATAAGTCTAGAAATTTTTCCTCAATTTCATCAGACCTAAATTGCCAATTTTGTTCTGGATATATTCACTTTTGGTGTAAAACAGTGGATATCATCACTTTTGCAAAAAATCACTCATTTTCTACTCTACTTTCAAAACTACATCCAGTTTTATAATTTTTTGGCAAAACGATAAAACGTTTTACACAAAAACACTAACTGCTAGAATTTCGAATTTTTCACCATGTTTTGGTAGAATAACAAGCGACTATTGGCACAAGTCTAGGAATTTTTCCACAATTTTATCCAGACCCAAATTGCCAATTTTATTTGGATATATTCCTTTTTGGTGTAAAAGAGTGGATATTATCACGCATTTTCTTCAGAAATAAACTTTAAAATTGAAACAAAATATTCAACAATCACAATTTTTCAATTAATCACAATTTAATCATTTATTAATCGCAATTTAATAGCAATATTAATTATTTAATATTAATTTAGTAATCACAATTTGAGGTCGCGCTTGCCTAACAAATAACAGACTTGCGCAAGGTGCTGCGTTCTCTTAATACGGACGGGTATCATGCTTGATTGGAAATGCTCAGCCAGTGCCTCGCTCCGCTATTTTATTTGTGAACTACTTTTGAATTTGAAGTGGCAAATCCAAATTTGGATACGTGCCCTTTTGACATGAAAGTGAATGAGTGGATACTGGTAAATAAGGGATGGGTTCCACTTTGCTGCAAAAGAGCTGGCGAGAAATAAGGGGATGGATATACACCGTTTAGGTGATAAAACCAATGTTTACGCATTTTTTAACAGTAGATATAAATTTCTTCGAGAAGAAAGAAATTCATGGGTCGATAGGGCTTATACTAGAGATTCTAAAAGCGAAAAAAAACGGTTTTTTTTTTTCTCCAAAATTGGATGTAATCCGTTTTAAAAATAAACTCCTCAAATGTACTTGCACATTTGAAACTGCCAATGAAGTATCAATTCATAGGCGGCGGGCACAAAATTCCTTAACTCCTCTAAGTAATGGATAAAGGTAAAAATAAATTGGCAAAAATAAAGGAGACTATTACAAATAAGAAAAGCTATCTAACAACTCTTCTAAAAGTGCTACTGCATCGAGTAGCTATGCAGTGTTTTCAAGTCGGATTTCACAATATGGATGGGCACTGAAGCCAAAAAAAGTCACTCGGCTAAACCAAAGTCAAAAGCGATTTCTTCTTGAGTGCTTCAACAAAAGGAAAAAAAAGGAAATATACAGCTCATAATGTTGTAAAAATGATGCAATGTTTCACTGTTCAGGGAAGAAAAGTTTAACCCAAAGGAATATTTTAACACAAGAACAGGTTATGTCCTATTTTAGCAGAATGAAGAGGACGGCTAAATATTTTTGTTTGATGAAATGGATGAGGAACTTTTTCATGTCACAAATGATGAAAATGAAATTGCTGAAAAAGAAAATATCAGGGACAAAATCCACTTCTTTGCAGAAGAACAATAGTTTTCTCCATTCATTTTATGATTTTGCGCCAAAATATGAAAGTTTCAAATGTTAAGTGTCATGTACAAATTTAACCCGAGATTGCTCGTGCAGGGTATGACGTACCCACATCTTCGCTTTCAATCAAATTTCTACCCACCTTTTTTTGGAAGTGGACAATTCCTTGAGTAGCTGACCCATAGGTCATAACCTTGAAGGGGTAGAAACGATGGGAACATTCTAAAATTAGTTTCTTTTGAATTGACTTCTATGGGTGTATCATACCCTGCGCGAGTATTTCTGCTACAGTTCTGAACTAAAGCGTACGCAATGCTTCCAAGAGACTTAAAATTAAAACTAGGATCTAGTGAAGACATTGAATTCCCTGCTAAAAAAGCAAAGTCAACGTACAAAAGCTGTACCGAAAGCCCCAATATGAAAGACGAAAAACAAATTTGTGTGTGAAAATGTGACAAATATTTGCATGGACCATATGGCATGCATTTGAAAAAATGTAAAATTTGAATGCAAGTCTTTAAAGAAAGTATTTTATAATTATACTCTTTTCTCTTATTTGCATTTTAAACCGTTTTGAAAAAAAAATGAACTCAAATACTAGAAAAACCTCCTCGGGTATGAGCTACCCTGCGCGAGCACTTCCGTTTGTTTTGGTCGAGCGAGCAATCTCGGGTTAAACGAATATCAAATGTGTCACAGAACATTAAAATATCAATTTATATTGCGAACTATATTATAAAAATACAGCAGTTTGGGCAAATAGTATGAAGAAGCAAAAAAAAAAAAAAAAAAAACCATGACGACAGAAAGAGGATAAGTTACTTTTTCTATCTTCTATTTTTTTTTTTTTTTCAACATTGCAAATTCCATTCCTATAGTATTATTGTTCTGATATTTCGGATTTATTTATAATGTAGTGATAAGAGTACAAAAGCAAAGAAACAAAAAAAAAAAATCATGTTGCTGCGAATTATGTTACTAAAGTCAATATAGACGTAAATTTTAAAAGGTAAATCAATAATGCCTTTAAATATACTATGCAAAAAAACAAACTGATTTTTTTACATTTCTTATTAGAATGTTAATGTAATATATTTTATATAAATAAGTAGCTGTGAGAAGAAAAAAACAGCCTTGAGAACCAGGTGTTTAAAAAAAAAAGTTTTCTGTTTTTTTACAGAAATTGTCTTGTTCTGATCCGTTTTAAGTGCCATGCTAAAACCCATTAAGGAGTCTTAGATGGAACTCTATGTTTGATTTAAAAAAAAAACAAGAATTTTCCATATCGTAACACTGAAAATGTTGACTAAATTACTGTGCACTGAAATATGCAAAATATAAATGTTATTAATGTCTTATGTTAAGTTAAATGAATGTCAAAAATATCTTACGTGTCACAGAACAATAAAAAATCAATTTATATTGCAAACTATATTATTAAAATACCAGTGATTCAGGCAAATAGTACGAAGAAGGAAAAATATATGACGACAGAAATAGGCAAAGTTATTATTTTTTAACAAATTTTTAAAGCATTTCGCCTCAATGCAGTTTATTGTTTCGGTTAGACCAATAATAGGACATGAAAAGGGCAAAAAATATATTCCAATATGTTGTTTACGAAAGTTTGAATATCAGTAAAACGTGACATTTTCCCTACTTCGGCCTGATGTAACTAATAGCATATTAAACTTGTCTCGATGAATTATGCATTTTTTAAAAGTGCATATACTTACCTTTCGAGCGACAGTACTTTTGCCGTGGCAACTGAAAGGTGCATCTGTTTTTGGACCTCAAAAATGCTATAAAACGTCAAAAATGCCACTTTTTTTGTGATCTTCATGGACCTTGTGGCAACAACCTGCCGCAAAGTTAGCATACATTTTGTAAAGTTTGAACTTTCTATCCTTCATATATAAAAAGAGTTTGGAGGTAAATTGTTCTCGGAAACCATTGTGGCTCATAGCAAGTTCCATATCTTTAAAATCAGCTCAATTTTTGCTGGACGCTTCAACCTTTAGGGGACCAGAAAAACTGAGCAGCTCAACTTCAGAACAAAAAAATCTGGATTTAGTCTTTTATTAAGATAAGAAGTAATTGGTAATTTTTTGAAGAAAATCTGAGATGGCATGAATCATCTCATAATGTTAGGTGTGACAGTTTCTCAGATTCCTGCTCTTAAAATAACAAAGTAATATAATATTTCTTTTTACTTGTATTTTAGATCCATAAAATTAGGAGTAATGTAACAATTTTAATTCACATTAAAAGTGCCTTTAAATATTAAACATTAGTCAGATCTAGAGAAAATGTCTTACGACTGTGCACAGGCTTTTTTTTTTTTTTTTTTTTTTTGTCGGTTATTGTTATATAACTGTAAAAATTGCTAACAGAAGAAAAATGAGTAAAATAGCTAATGCTAACTTAGCTCCATTAAAATGTAGCATGAAATATAGATTTGAATAATAAAAGAAATCTTAATTTTAAGGCTGTATAATGTAAGAATATAAGAAAATGAAGAGTGATTTGAGGGGGTACATTTACTACTTCGAAGGCTAGTTTGTGCTGATTGAAAATATAGGATATATGTATCAAAATACCAAATGTCATGGTATTTTCGAAAATATTTTCGATTCCTGAGTAACAAACAACCTTGTACTAACGAGACGCTATACAAATGGCCGTGACGTGCTATCACGAGCAAGCGGAATACCCAGATTCTGTGTTGTTTAGGTTCATTAATGAAATTATAGTTTATTTACAAAATTTACTTGATACTTACAATTCTTTATCATTGTTTTTTAGCAGAAATGACGTCAAACACAGACAAACCCGAAGTAAAACAGAGATTGACAAATGACGGAGAAAGTGAATAAAAAAATCTTTCAAAAAAAGTAAATTTCGACTTCGAAGAAAGACTTAATTTAGGGTATTTGAACAATATAACCCGGGACAATGCTAATTATGCCAGTTTTAGTTCTTTTTAGTATCGAATAGTTTCATTAGAATGCTTCCAGTAAGTTGTTTTCACTCTCTTTCTTACAGTATTCACCAACCCGCTGTAAGACTGTTTTCTCACCCAAAGAATGAGGATGTTTCTCTGTAAGCAGTGTATGTGAGTGGCAAAACAAAATTTAGAGATTGCTTTGATGGGGTTTTGAATGGAGCACTGTTGACATAAAATAGCCGGTACTTAATAAACAATTATTATTTGAATCTAGAGATTTATTTACTTATTTATTCATTTTTCAAGCTGAGTTAACTTTTTGCTTGAATATGAAATTTAAGTATATGAGCAAAAAGTAAAAGAACTTTCAAAAACACAATCTGCAAAGATTTAATAAAATTTATCTTTTATTATTTTAAACAAATCTATGGAAGTTTTCACAATGACTGAAAAATAGTAATTGTTAAGATTGACTATAATTTTGATCATCAATAAAGCTCATATTTTTATTGGTTAGACAAAGTGAAATTTATTTTATGTTTTCCTTCTGGCAACAGAAGTATTTCTTTTTCCTCATTTAGGGCAAATATGATTCTTTAATAAAACAGAGAAAAACTATGATTTTGAAATCAAGAGGTATAATTCTTAGTTAGAAATTTAATTCTTGAAAATCAATTTACTCGTAATTTTACTAATAATCTTTTCGCATTACTTAAGAGCTTGTTTGAATAGTTTGATTTCTCATTTTTGAAGTTTACTTAATTACAGGTCAGTTGCGTGCGTACCAGTTGGCTGGACTGTTCAGCAACGGCCGTCATCTGCCGAATCATGTCAAATTACCGATTGTAGAAAGGGCGGGAGCCGGAATTGACCTTTCCGTCATCAGTTGATAACTCAGAGTTTCGCAAAAAACTCAACAGATACCAGGTAAGTCATGTCTTTCACTGCACTCTATCTCGAAAATAATTTGCAAATAGTAATACAGTCTGAGTAAAAACTTTAAGGCCAGTATAATTTTCTTTGAAAAAAGGAAAATGAAATTAAAGGGATTTTAATATTATTGTATTATTAATTATTAATGTTCATTAGTAAGAAATAACGCAGCAGACAGGATTTGTAAAGCATGCAATAACCAGAAAAGCAGTGGTTTACTCAAAGTTAGCATTTTAGCTTGAGTAAAAACTTTAAAGCCACTAGTATTTTTAAAAAACTGCAAGTACTTGTACTATAATAAATGTCACCTCAGTTAACAAGATTGTGGAAACCCTTCAACTTGCAGTTTTGTGATTATTTTTATGAAAGTTTTTGTCCTACTTGTGACGATATCGTAAGGTAAAAAGTTAACTGTTCAAGAAAGAGGGCAGATTGAAGCTTTTTCTTCAGCAAGGATAAGTAGGCGTACTATTGCGAAAGAATAGGAAGATCGAAGACTGAAGTCAACATTTTTGTTTGATTTAAATACATTAGGGTAAAAAGAAAACCCGGGAAAACTTAAAGCTTTGTCCTCGCGTCATGGAAGAAGAGTTTGGAAATTATTATTTTACCTGAAAAGTACTCAACCAGGAAACTTATTCAGACGATAGGTTTAAATGTTTGTCAAAAACGATATATAACACAATTAGAAGGTGTGGAAATTTTACTAATGCGGCAAAAATGCTTAAACCTCATTCATTGAAAATGCACAATATAGAGCGTTTTAACTTTAGCTAGGAAATCATGTCCTGGGATAACCAATGAATACAAATAATTTTTTCTAACGAAAAGAAGTGGAGTTTAGATGGACCAAACGGACGGAAGTACTATTGGCATAATTCACGAAAAGAAAAAGAAATATTCTACAAGCACCAATTAGATGAAGGCTCTGTCAGAACTTGAGAGTGCTTTCTTTGCTTACAATGGTGTGTGCTCAGTTGCGTTTGTTTCAGGTATAATGAACTCAGAAGCATATCAAAATGTCCTTCCAAGTCATCTTTTACCAAAAGCTGAATTTATTGCTGGAGAAAATTGAAAATATCAGCAAAACAATGCATCTATCCATCCGAGTAACAGTGCAAAAAATAGGCTCCAAGTAAACAATGTTGAAACTTTGAAATGACCAACTAAGTCTCCAGATCTTAACCTAATAGAGAACTTATCTGGTGACTCAGCAAGAAGAGTTTATGCAAAGGAGAGACATTTTACTTCATCAATAGAGCTGAAATCTACCATCGAAGATGAATGGTAAAAAATACATCCTGAACCTTGTCAAAAACTAGTTTCATTCATGAAAACAAGAATATTTGAAGTAATTTGAAGGAAAGGCTCCCACACAAGCTTATAAATATTTGAATATTTGTCCTCATATACTATTTTCTCTGTTGGCCTTAAAGATTTTACTCAGGCTCAAATATTGATCTGTAATATTTTCTGATCATGAAACACTTATAATTAAATTTTTTGCCTTTTTTACTTCTATTTAAGGTTAATAATTATCCCTCATATGACTTTTTGATCCTAAGATTAAGGTGTGTCCAATTTCTCAAAAAAAAAAAAGCACTGGACTTAAAGTTTTTACTCAGACTGTATAAGTCCAAAAGAAGAAAAGTTAAAGCAACGAATTTCGTTCCGTGAAATGCGAAAGCAGATTAACAGTATAATATTTGCGTAAGTGCACGTGAGGGTTTAATGCGATAAACAAACAAAATGTGTTTCTTTTTTTCTTTTTTTTATATAGAAGCTTATTTCAAGCAAAAATTTTTGAAATTAAAAATATTACCTGATTCGAAATGGAAGTTTAAAGTAATTTTGAACAAAAATAGTTTAAAAAAAAGAAATTTCAAACAGTAAAATAGTTCTCGAACTTAGGATAAAAGCCAATGTATGTCCCACGCAAAGAATTTTTCCTTTTCGCCCGGATAGAAAAAAAAACCCGAACTTTGAGATGTTTTAATGCCGCACGAGGATTAATTACACGAATTGATTGTATTTAAGACAAGAATTAATCTTCAGAGTGAAATAGTTCTTGACGAATTAGCTTAGTTAGGTTCAAAGCCGGTGTAGGACCTACGCAACGAATTTTTCCTTTTCTCCCGGATAGAAAAAAAAACCCCGAACTTTGAGAAATGTTCTGCTGCCCCACGAGGATTAATTACACTAATTGATTGTATGTAAGACAAGAATTAATCTTAAGAGTGAAATAGTTCTTGCCGAATTAGCTTAGTTAGGTTCAAATCCAGTGCAGGTCCCGCGCAATGACTTTTTCCTTTTCGCCCGGATAGAAAAAAAACCCGAACTTTGAGAAATGTTCTACTGCCCCACGAGGGTTAATTAAACTAATTGATTATATTTAAGACAAGAATTAATCTTCAGAGTGAAATAGTTCTTGCCGAATAAGCTTAGTTAGGTTCAAAGCCATTGTAGGTCCCGCGCAATGAATTTTTCCTTTTCGCCCGGATAGAAAAAAAACCCGAGTTTTGAAAAATGTTCTACTGCACCACGAGGATTAATTACACTAATTGATTGTATATAAAACAAGAATTAATCTTCAGAGTGAAATAGTTCTTGCCGAATTAGCTTAGTTAGGTTCAAAGCCAGTTTAGGTCCCGCGCAATGAATTTTTCCTTTTTGCCCGGATAGAAAAAAAACCCCGAACTTTGAGAAATGTTCTACTGCCTCACGAGGATTAATTACACTAATTGATTGTATTTAAGAAAAGAATTAATCTTCATAGTGAAATTCTCTCCGAATTAGCTTAGTTAGGTTCAAAGCCAGTACGGTATGTGTCGGAACAAATTAGGCACAAGCTGAGTTTTTCCCAGTCGTTAGTATCTAATTAGGGAATTTTCCCCCAAAAGTCTCTGCTCCCAGGCTTATATAAGTCATTCTCTAGACAGTAACTTTTCAACGAAAATGTTTTTCAAGTTAATTTTTTTTTTAACATGAAAGTGTTACCAGCTAAAAGTAACCATAAACAATTGCCCAGCTAAATTCCAATTACTTTACTCATAAATATAAAAAATAAATAAATAAAAATGCCTTGCTCACAGAATTTAAAAGAAAAAAAGTAGAAAAACTTTGAATGTTTAAAAATCGAAGCCAATTTAATATCAAAGTTGTAATTTTGTTAATCGTACAAACAATGAGCTATTTTAATGATTCTTGTGAATTTAATATTAAGCTCTCTTAGCTAAAGGACGACTTAATTTTTAGTTATCCTTTTAGTTCAAATGTGTGTTTAAATATAGTAATAACAAACATTTCCAAATTAGCAAATTTGACAATATTGGCAATCCTTGGTAGAATGTTTAAATTGATACATTTCCCCTCCATTTATTTTCACCTCAGAAATAATGAAATTGGAAAGATATATCGGAGGTAAGGAATTTTCCATTAATATAGGCCTATTAATACATTTTTTGGGGAAATATATTTTTCTTCGTTGATACAATCTACACATGTTAAGCATATGGAAGCATACTCACTTATTTTTTAACTTTAATTTACATCCCTGAAACTCAAATTCATGGAGATGAAAATTAACAATAACCACAATTAGTTTTTCAAACAAAATCCAACTTCTTGTTTTTCGACAAAAATCTCAACTTCTTTATGACTCAAATTAAGCAAGCGGGCTTCTCTAGTATAGGGGGGGGGGGGGGAATTTGATGAATGATAATTGGAATTTTTTGTTGAGGTAACGGAGGTGAGAATTTGTTAGATAATTCTTTATCCTACTGAAACGAACTAAAACACAATGTTAAGAAAATAAATAATCTGAAACAATAAGCATTAACATTTGAGACTTGTGAAAGAAATAATACATAAGTACATACTTTTAATTAAACAAGTTATTAAGCAGCATAAACAGTGACATACGATGTGTGACATGCTAGGGAGGTGAGAATTCACATGTTGTGAACAAAAAATATATTTAAATAAAAATTAATAATAAAAAAATGTTGGGAAGTTTAGATAGATATATTTCGATAAAATTAAAAAGCATTGTTTTATGCATTGTTCCTAAAACTTTTTTTTTTGAACTTTGGAAGAGTGACCCGTGCAAGCTTGTGTTTAAAAACTTACAATTTTATATTTCAGGGTGCTGGGGAGGGGAATCTCAAGGGGGAATGCGGGAACTTTTCGGAAAATACTCCCCTGCTTGGTTACTAACAAGTGGCAAAAATTCAGCTAGTTCCTAATTTGTTCCTTCATTATGTCATTTTTGGCCCTTATTCATTGGGTATACTTTATTTTTCGAGGATTTCATGTCTTATAATAAATATATTTCATCTTGAAGTTTTCTTGTAGTTGATACTCTCAATGTGAACTGTAACTAAGAAATAAGCCAGACATTGCAATGGGACCGTGGCAAGTCTGAGAATGAAAGGTAAATAAATGCTGCTGATTTCCTTAAGCATTAGGACATCGGTCGGAAACCTTTCTCGACTCATTTTTTAACAGACACGATAATTTATTTTTAAGAGTCAAATGTTAGTACATGCATCGCAGAAGAAATTTCATAGCGAATAGTATCTCTCCTTGATATTAACAGTATCTTTTTTACACAGTCAACACTGAGTTTTTCTTTTTTTAAAGGTGGACAAGTTCTTTTGGCTGGTATCTTCAATTTTCGCAAAGACTTCGGGATATGTTAATCATTCTACGATAAGTTGAAGGTAAGTTTATTTTTTTCTTAAATCATATTGATTTGTCCTTGTGTAAAGATAAATTTTCCGATCGTGAATAGGGGGATTGGGAACCTTTAGAGCCATTTTTATTAGAGACGCACAGAGTCGCACTTTGTGCCGAATACCGGGTACTCGGCTTTTACTACTCGGCCGAGTGCCGAGTACTGATTATGTTTTAAAATGAACCACTGACATAAACGTGATGAATTTTGAACTCATTGGAATAGCAGTATAGACCTCCATATTATAGTTTTTAAAGCGAAATAACAGTTAAAATTTAATTATGCATTATGTAAAAGATGTTGCTTATTGGAATTAAAAATGAACAAGAAAGTAAAAGGCATGATTAATTAAGTTGGAATTAACGAATTGTATCGATCTATTACTTTTAGTCCACCTATTTTTTGAGAGCAAATAAAAGAAAACCGTTAAAAGAACAAATGTGCAGGAACTCTGCAGACAAATGTTTCGGTGTTACAAGGAACGCCTTTTTCAATGAACACAAGTAAGCTTATGGGTAATTCATATCATTTTAGCGACAAAATGACCTCCTACCTGGACTAAAACACGTCGCTATTCAGGATAAGCGTCGTTTTAGAACATGAAGACAACTTAAAATGAAGAAATGAAGGGTTTTCTAAGGGGAATGTGAGGCAAAGTGAAAGAAAGCAAAGTGAAAGCTAAGATGACTTAGATTTTTTACAATAAACAAATTGGAAATTTCAAAAAATCAGTAATCCAACGTTATAAAGCACATATACGTCGATGCACATATGCTTTATAACGTTGGATTACTGATTTTTTGAATTGTCAGCACAGAGGTATTTATTCGTTAAATTGGAAATTTGTTTCGAAAATTACAGTACGAAAAGAAATATTTTTTGTATAATAAAACTTTCATTGAAACATTATTTTTTATTCTTGGCAGTAATTTGGAGCCTTTATTTGGCGGCATTTTTTTGCTGACAGTACATGTGCAGCTACATTGTTAAAATATTAATAGCTAGGTGGCGTTAAAACATATTAAATATTTCACTTTGTCCCGCTATTTAACTTTCCCACTCATTCCCATACTTCGGATAACATTGACTACAGGCAGCTTTTTAAGGGCTTTCAAATGCTACAAAACCGAAAAAATGTGACACTTTTTCGATTAGATATTTTGAAATTGATGATTTTCCTTAAATTTGGAATCGACATCTTGGAACGCATCTTATTCACAATAAAAGGTGCTCTCTGTTTTTTTTCTGCATATTAAGTCCTTAATTATATACTATTACCAACGCGATGAGGAGCAGGATTTTCATTTTGTTCTATTCGTAACGCGTTTTTTAATCTGATTATATTCCTAGCAGACAATTTAATACCAAAAACAAATCTGTGATACAGTTTGCGTAGATTGATGAACGTTGGTGAGAAGGGGGCGAATTGCCTAGTCTTCAAAACTGATTTTTTGTTCTTCCAAATAGGGTAGGAAACGACCCTATTTGGAAGAATAAAGAATTTAAAAGTTTTTGTTTTCTGACAGAGCATGCTTAAAACTAGACAATTTTTACCATTTTTTTAAAATAATTTGTCAAAGTTTATTATTTTTTAACCATTCCTTTTATCTGTGTACAGATTAAATTTTATTTTTTCCACTTCTGCACATGAGATCACAAGTGATGAAATGCCATTCACCGATGCCATTAGCGCAGAGCACAGTATTTAATTCGCTTCTTTACTTACATGTACTGGCAACGATACAGTTGAAAGCAAGCGAAGAGCGCAATGTGTCATTCGCTTTCAAATTATCATACCTGGAAACACGGTAGACAGCAAGCCTAAGCGTTCAACTCACCAGTGGAAAAGCGCGCCAAAGTTCATCACTTGTGACGTCATAAAACCCACGCCTTTTTGAAAAATACGACATTTAAAAATTAATCGTTTTGAAAGTAAAAGATTTTCCTCACTCCATGTTGTTATTATTATTCTTTGCTCATTCTACAAACTTCAGTGACTAAAAGTAGTACTTTTGACTGATTGAAACAACCCCCTTATGAAAGATTCATTCACTGATCGGACTTTTCGATTTTCCATATTGTTCGGGTGAATTTGTTTCTGCCTAAACAAGAGAATAATAAGCAGGCAATTAGATGGGCTATTGAAAGGTTTTTATTCCACTAAAGCAATAGAGTATTTAATTTTAAGATATGTTTCGTTGTCAGAGTTCGAAAAATCATCACCAGTTCTCTCTGTGAGTTCTTTTTCGTGGAGGATTTAATTTCGTCATAGGATGGATTTTCGAAGTAGTTATCTTCACATTAGGTTTCTCTTTTTTGATTAGAATACGTATATAAAACTGTAGGATGAAGTCTTGTCATTTTTATGAAGAGCATTTGCTTTGCAGTTCTTCTGAACACTTGGTTTGCTTGGCGTTTGTTTCGACTTTGCTAAAGTAACCATCTCTTCTTCTTCATGTTCATACCCGGAAAAACGAGATTTGGATGAATCTTCTACTGCAACGAATTTTAATCATTCCACAATCTTCATCTTCAAACTCGGAACATTCTGATGATTCTTCTGCAACAAATTTTGAAACTTATGCGTTGCGAAAGGCGTAGTTGCAGAAGCAAATGCAAAATGTTTTTCATTCAAAACCGAGATTGAACTTGGCGCCTGTGGTTTTGAGGATGATCCACTCTTGTCGTTAGTTTTCCCTATTGTTAATTTTTATAACCAATTTTTGTGCAGATATAGCATTGCCAGAATTTTAAGAGGTATCAGAGCTAGATGACTTTGCTTTTTAATTGCTGTCTCTTGCTTTTCGTTTTTAAGTGTATTATAACTTCAGATACATTGATCCATTCAATTTTGCATTATCAGAGTAAAAAAAGTCATTACTACTTGGAACGCTGTGATTTATTTTTTCCTGAAACGTGTAGTTTCGTAGCAGGATGAACTTTCAAAACAATTATCTTCCCAGTAGGCTTTTTTTTTTTTTTTTTTTTTTTTGAGGAACTGACTTTAAGACTAGGAACTAGCAAATTTTGATACTGCAAAAGATTTTGATAGTTGTATGGCCAAAAATTTACTTGCAGCATTGGAAGCGAAAGATTTTTTAGCTAGTTCCAAAATCTAAAAGTAGAAAGTTAATAGTTTTCTTGGAAAGCGTTCAAATGTGCTATGGAAGTCATTCCAGGTCCATCATGATCAGACTCGAGATACTTAAGAAGTTCCCAATGCACCGAGTTTGGATACTGGTTTTGGCCAAGGACGAACTGAATCAGTAATTACTTATGGTATTCATGTGAATCGGAGCTTGAGCTTGAATCTTGTGAATTCGAAGATAATTCAGTTTTTTCAACAGCATTTCTCACTAATGATTCTTTTTCACCAGCTATTGTTTTCATCCTGCATTGTCAGAAGCTAGATAGATGGTTTTGTTATCTTTGAGAGTGGTCGCTATTTCTTTTCAAGACTAGGAACCAGCAAATTTAGATGCTGCAAAGGATTTAGATAGTTTGGCCGAAAAATTACTTGCAGCAGTGAAAACGAAAGAGGTAATCTGGTTCCAATTTCTAAGAAGGAAAAAAAAAAGATTGTTAGCTATACATGTAAGTTGATGCACACTATTATTTGATTACACTGAACGAATCAACTGCACAGAGTAATAATTTTAAACAAAAAAAAACTTTTTTTACACAAATTGTAGAATAAAAGAACACGAAGAAAAATATTTCTTTAAACAAACTCTGTTACAAACAAATTTTTAAACCCAGAAGGAAAACGAACTATCGACCCGAATTATAATACGTATGCGGTCTATAGCAAATTGTTACATATTCAGAACAAAAGATAAGACACGGCAAATTTTAAAAAACAGTAAACCCTGCTATGCCATCTACAAGCCAAAACAAGTCGTGGAAGGGAGTTTAGACTCCTAGTGGGATCTAGTTGGGCACCTCTATTTTGGTTGCATTCGGGTGTTTCTAAAGGGGTCTTTTGCACCTTTTTCGGGGGAAATCATTGGTAATTTCTATGCAAACTCAAATGGTATGATAACTTGGCAGACACTTGGCGATGTATCGCCAGTCTTTTGGTCCTCAAGTATTGTAGCCAACTTGGCGACAAATTTGGCGGTTTTTCTTTTTTCTTAAATCTGGTTACAGTTTGACCACTGTTGGTGAAATTTAAAGAAATAGTTATTGAATAACATTAAAATTGCCAGTAATGGGGGAAAAATTGGTGTAAAAGGAAGTGATGTGATACATACACACATCTGTTTTTTTAACACATGTCAATAGAGAGACCTCATATAACTTTTACTGATAATTCAAGGGTAGAATCATGCCATATGAATTTCATAAGCTGTGGTATTTGTATATTAATGTTTTGACATTTGGCTTGAATGATATGTTTAAAAAGCAATGGTCCCTGCATTGGTCACTGCGTTGCTGTTTCAATATTGCGTTGAGGACTACGATAATGTTTATAAATAATACTTTCAGTATAAATAAAATGCTCACCTTAAGTCAATAAAGATTCGCACGCTTTTTAAGGTGGGTCGCATCCACCGAGTGACATCCAGATAGGTCACTTCAGAAATCCGAAGACCTTTTTGAGGATCCCCTTTTTGGTTTTGGGGGCTGGTAGTTCCCACACTCCGTTTTGATCCACCCAGGGTTGGAGTGGGAAGCGCTTAGAAACGCTTTTAGCTTTTTTTGGCCATTTGGTCTTTTTGACGATTTTCTTGCGCCTTTTTTCGGCAAAAATGTCAAATTCCAATTCAATTTCTTCGTCCGTAAACCCGTTGTAGTAGCGGTGAACTTGATTTGTTAAAACTAAGAAAAGGAGAATTTTAATAATTTGAATTCAGATATTCCCCTTTTCTCTAGATGAATTGAGAGATAGTTTTGGAAATTGCATACAGCACTTCATTTTCGGAGAGGAACTGGGAATGGTAAATTTTATTTGATGACCCTCTTTTTTAAAACTGAAATCAAGTTTTCTTTTTTCCTCAGAGAAACTAAGGTAAGCATGGACACAACGACATATGTTTTTCCATTAGTTGGAAGCACTAGCAAAGTAAAAAAAAAAAAAGTTTGTCGTTAAACTAAAACATATAAAACTACTAGAAATAAATAAATGCCTTAGTGCAGAGAAGTAAATGGCAGTCAAAAACGTTTTGACGCACAAAATTAGCAGATAACTGCAGACACGTGTTTCGGGGTTATAATAAATCCCCTTTTTCATAATGCAAAGTAATGATCTTTTGGATGTAAAGACCTCCGGTAAAAGCCACGATAATAAACAACAGGCAGATTAAATAGCAAATGAACAAAACAAACAACACAAAAAGGAACTCGGAGCCGAAATATATAACACGATTCATTTCGAGAAAAAGCCGTTAAGCAATATTTTTTTAAAAAATCCCATAAAATAAGTTTTGTTAACATGATAAAGCCGGTAATTGTTAGATTTTTGGAGAAATTTATAACTTAACGGCATTTTCTCGAAATGAATAATGCAATAAATTTTGGCTATGAGTTGAATTTTGTGACGTTTGTTTTGTTAATTTACCATTTCTACAATTTAATTTGCCTACTGTTCATTCTCGTTGCTTCTGCCGGAAGTCTTTACATCCAAAAACTGACTATTTTGTATTGAAAAAGGGATTCCCTGTAACCCCGAAACACGTGTCTGCAGTAATCTGCTAATTTTGTGGGTCAAAACGCTGTTGATTGCCATATTAAATTCCATTTGAATAAACTCAAAAGCATCATTGGAACTCCGTGTTTAGAAATGATAAAGATCAGTTGCCACGCCAGGGGTTCTGTTAAGTTCTTATTTTTTGTTGTTTGCTCACCCTTAGGCAGTTATTGCCTAGGGGTACATATATTAGTTAGTTAATAGTAATTATTTTATCAACAACTTAGTTGTAAGTGCTTCATATTTGTGATTTAAGATCTTTTAAACATTTGCTATTGATTATGATCAGAAAGTTACAGTGGGATTTACAGTCCTATGCACCGTATTCCATTTATGTTCATTAAAAATATGTTGTTAATTTTTCTGCTTATAATTTAGAGTAATTATTCTGGCTGAGAGTAATAAACCATTGCTATCATGAATTCAAAACTTATATAACGCAATAGTATTAGTTTTGCTGCCTTTCATTTTATAATTTATTATCAACCAAGAGCACATATAAATTTGCGTACGAGTGGAAAATTTCATCCGGTAAAATGCACAGATACACTTATACTATTTCATTATACTTTACTTTTCCTGCTGATCATTAAGAAGCTATACAAAAGAGCTATGTTGACTTACCTTAATGGAAATAGTTTTCAAATATCAAAGAATATATCATAAAATCCTCACTGAGATAAAACGCAGCAACAAGCTTCGATTTTTTTCTCAAAATGACTTCGTAACAAAGAGCACTGCGCTATTTGGACAACAATACGTTCTTAATTGTTGCAAATGGCAAAGAAATTCTGTTTCGAAATAATATTTTGCAACACATGAACATTCTTAGAGGCTTCAACACCATCCAACAATGGATATCTTTCATCTGCTTTATATTCTTAGAAAAATAGCTTTTCTTTAAATTTAAAACATTGAATTTTAACGTGCCAATTTATTTTTCTTGCTAATCAAATAATCTGCATAGAAATCCTACGACCGCACTATTTGAGAATTTTTCAAATGCATAAAGGATTTAATTATTACTTAAACGCATGAAATATGACACTATAACAAAACTACTTTTATCCGGTTTCAATAATTTTGGAAAATGCAAGAAATGATTAAGTTGCAGAAATTTTAGGAAGAAATGAAAAATAAAGTTTCGCTTTTACTTGTACTGTTTTTCTTGAGAAACACAAACCTGTTATTAGTTTCGTTTGGAAGTGGGCGCATTCCCTTTTCATTTTCAACATTTCATCAGTGGTGGTTAACTGTTTGTTATACACAGTTACCTTGAACTCTGAAGAGTCATAAGCATCGGAAGAACACCATCCATATCGAGACACAGCTGAATTCTAAGCAATGTTCTCGCAGATCACTTGCGAAGTTTAGAGGATTCGGAGATGCGTGGACGCGAAACTAGTGATCGAACATGGCTTAGAATTCAGCTGTGACATGGATGATATTCTGCCGATGCTTTTGATCTTTCAGGCTTGCATTACTGTTTTCCGTTATGGTTTCAATGTAGAAATTACACGATAATAACGCAAGATAAAACTGGGTTCAAAGTTTCATCTTGCGTTGGCAAGGTAAAACATCAACGGATAAAGAGGGTGTTTACAGCCTTCATTGATCAGGCAACACTGATGATTTTTACGTCATTAAACGTCATCAAACCCAGGCTTAAAGTCCTTATTAGTCTTTCAATTTCGAAACGTTTTCGAAGGACTTCCGTAGTGTGGGACGCTTAAAATTGCGTGTTTGAAACTTCAATGCGAAGAAGTCTCCTGACCATGGACGGTTCCAAGGAGGAGGCCATGGGGCCATGCCCCCCTCCCCCGAGAAAATTTCAAGAATAGTTAAAACCTCCTCTTTTTTCCAGCAAAAATGCAAGAAATTTACCTTATAATACACACAAAATCTAACAATAAGGAAAACAATGAGAGGGGGGGCCATGGCCACTCTGAGAAAGTTTCAAAAATAGTTTAAAACCTTTTTTAGAGCTAAATATAAAAAATCCTTTTTTTCCTCGAAGTCGAACAGGAATATATAAACAACGACGGGGAGCCATTAAACCACGCCGAGGAAATTTCAAGGATAGTTTTTTAAACCCTTTTTCCTAGCTTAAATTGAAAAAAAAAAAAAAAAAAACTTCATTCCAATTCGTGTGAAGTCTAACAAGAATGGAAATAATGCCAGACGGAGGGCATGACCACCCTTACGAAAATTTCAAAAATATAAAGTGTACTATACCAGATATTTGGGTTCATTTAGCATAAAAGGCTCGTCTTGTTAGATGCATTTACTTCCCTCATTAAAGAAAGAAAACGGGTATGTGTTAGTAAGAGTCCGATAAAAAGTTATACATTTAATGATTGTGCATTAAGTTCAAGTTAAATTTAAGTTTTAACCTGGCTTTATGCAGTGCTATGTAATTATTCTCTTTTAGTATAGGATCCTCCAAGCCACGCCTCTTCCTATTGTTAATATTACCAAAGATCGACTACAAACAACGTTTTAAAAAATAACTTGTTAAAGTTTCCAAGGGAGGTTCCCCCACCTCTCTTTTTCGCCAGCGTCGTTCAAGATCGGCCTAAATTTTGCTTTAAGCGCTTGAGTTTCAAAATGTTTTTTGGGGAAGAACTCTTCTATCCCTAACATCATAGAAAGTCTTCAGAATTATGTTTGTGGAGCTTCAAATTCGAAAAATTGCCGGTCCTCTAAATGTTACTCATGAATCATAGATTGTCTACATTTGCAATTTAAAGAGTTCAGTTTTGAAAACATTTTGGTAGTAAACCTCAGAATCTCTTCAACCCTCAACCTTACCAAAGATAATCTAGAATGCGTTTTTAAGTTTATAAATTAGTAAAATTTCCTGGGCCGGGCCTTTTAATCTCTCCTCCCCTTAACATCACCAAAAATCGTCTAAAACAGCCTTTTTGAGCTACAATTTCGAGGGGAGCGCTCCAAACCTCTCTTCTCCCCTACCATTACCAAAGATAATTAGAATGCATCCTTAAGACTGCAAATTAGAAAATTTTCTTGGTGTGGGCCCTCAAATTCCTTTTCCATGCATCAGCACGAAAGGATTGTATTAAACTGCGTTTTTGACTCTAAAATGGCAAAAAAAGGGAAAAGAAATCCGCCAGAGAAATCCCAAATATTCTTCTCCTTGGAGATAATGTTTGCGTTTTTAAGGCTACAATTTCGAAAAATGGGCGGGTGGGAGGGGGTCACACCCGAGCCCTTAATATTACGAAAGACAGCCAAAATGCATTTCTAAGATTACAAATAAGAAAAATTTCTTTAGATGGGCCCTCAAATCCTCCAACTCCCTCTAATATCGTCAAAGATCGTCTAAAACTGCATTCTTAGTCCTTTACTTCGGAATTAATATAATACTTACGGTTGGTTCATATCGGTTTTCTCTTAAATTAGAAGTCCTATACAGTCACCTCAGAACACAGTACAGATTACAGGAAAATACCAATTTGAGGCGACGATACATGCACACGTTTGTTAAGAAAAGAGGGAAAATATTGGGAAGGTTGCAATCTTTATGTTAAACTCTCGTCACCTAGTGAAAATACCTGAAAAAATGCTCTAGTTAAAGGTGAACTTCATTGATATTTGTAAAATTCAAAATTTTCCAAAGCATCGTATTTTCCCAAATGGCCCCCTCCGAGAATTCCGTTTGGATCCGCCCCTGGTTAGAGCATCACAAGCTTACATGTTTTGCCTTGAAAGAGGAGCTCTTAACAGCTCTGAAACACGCGTCTGACATTTAATCAAGTTTTTTAAGCATTACAATGCAATTATTAGTGAATTCAAGCTTTTTGAGCATTAGAAATGTATTGTAAACCTAAAAATGACGAAGGTATAACTGTCTTAGCGAAGCGACTTACCCTCCCCCCCCCCATTACCCTACACTAATTTTGCAATTCTCAGCTTATAAATACACTGTTAAAAATCTTCCGGAAAATTTACGGTAATTGTTACTGGCATCCATGTTGCCAGTAACTATTACCGTAAAAATCAAATGTTACTGTAAAATTTTACGGTTTCCTTGGTAGGCCGCTGCAACCAATTGGCGCTGGGATCGCTTATTTCTCCGGTAAAAATTACCGTAAAAATCAGCGATGCGTCGGCGATGCAATTTTACAGTAACAATTACCAGAAAATCTTCCTGAACAGTGTACTTTTTCCTTGCGCAAATGTCTTTTAGAAAAAACAACTTCCTTATTTTTATCACAAAAATCGAACGGGAAACCGTTTCTCTCAAACCATATGACGATCTTTGCTTCGATTGATAGCCGAGATTGAAAAGGGGACAGGTGAAATTGCAAAATTACCAAATAAGAAGTTTTACTATTGAACTAAATTATATAATAATCTAAATATTTTGTACCGTCTGTTTCTTAAGTCTTTTCAATTTTAATCTGACTCCTCAAACAGAAAAAAAGAAAAACTAGAAAACTATTCTTGAACTGAAATCCCTCATTGAGGGGAGGGGGGAGGTCAAATACTATATCTGCAAAATTGACTAAAATATGGCATATTTGACGGCGTTAGTTATTTTTGGAGCAAAACTAACAGTCACATATGATCCAGTGGTAAGAACAAACACTGCCTTTGATCCAAGTTAATGAACGCAATATCCGATATGAGAAGAAATAGACCAAACTCTTGACAAAAAAAAAGAAAGAAAGAAAAAATTAATTTGAATTTTGACCTCTTGAATTCAAATTATGTTTTTCGCAATCACGAGTGTGTGTATGTAGGCGTGTGTGTTTATGTGTGTGGGGGATATGTGTGTTTGTGTGTAGGGGGTATGTGTGTGTAGGCATGTGTGTTTGTGTGCAGGCATGAATGTGTGGGTAGTTCTGTGTATGTGTTTGTGTGTGTGAGCGTGCGTGCGTGCGTGTTTGTGTGTGTGTGTCTGTGTAGTTGTGCATATATGCGTGCAAGTGTAGGATATTGACGAAACCTGGAGGCGGCTTTTGCTATAGGAGCAGCATCGTGAGGAGCCGGTCGACGGTGATGCTGCAGAGGGTGCTGGTCCAAGCTGAAAAAGGAACCACACCGCCAAGGATCGTCAAATGAGAACAATAAGCAATCGTGATTGCTTATAATTATTAAATAAAAAAATAAAATATAAATTATTTGAAGTCATTTTAATGGATTTATGTGGCTGCTTCCCTTAAGCCAGAGAAGAAGCTTTTGCAACAAAAATGGCTGATTTGACACAAGCCACAATTGTTTCTCTTTCCTACGTACTGCTGTCATTTAGTAACATGAATTGAAGTTATAATCTTTAAAATTAATGTACATTCTGTTGGTATTTAGCCTTCAATTTTTAAAAAATTGGATACGAGTCTTTTTTTAGGACATTTTTCTTGGAAGTGCCAATCACTGGTGCCGTGCCAATTACTGGGGATGTTACCCTGTATATATTTTTTTCAACTTTCGTTTCTGTTGTTTCTGTTAGTATCAAAATTCCCGAAATTTTCAGCTTGCCGTGAAGATAGGTGCTTTCACAGTAAGCAGTCATGTAAAATGTACTCAACTTTAGTCATCTTCGATGAGTGCAAATCGAGGAAAAGTTACGAAAACAGAATGTAAGTTAACGAAATGAATTAAAATTGTGGCAAAAAAAAATATGAAAATTACAGCAAAAATTAAGTGAAAATAAATATATTTGCTCAATTTTCCAAACTATCTGCTAGGAAATAAAAATATTACAATGACAAAAAGTGAACAGATTTAAAAGTAAGCTGCGAAGAAAAAAGTTCCGAAACGAGTTACAAGTGAACAAGCATAAATATTAAGTAAAAAGTTTATAAATCAGCATGAATCCGAGTTCTGTATTCAGATTTTCAACACGAAACACTTACTGTTCAAAAACAATTTGAACTTCGTCAAAACTTGAGAACGAAGAGGAATTCAAAGAAGAAATAGTGAGAAAGCAGCTAAGTTGAAGAAAAACGGCCGATTACCGAAGATGAAACATAACCTTTTCAGACGTTGTTTATGTGTTTCTTGACAGAAGGGGATGGGGGGGGGGGGGGGGTCTCTTTCTTTCAAATAATTTTCATTAGCAGAGATGAGGTTTGCGTTTTGATCAAGCCACAGTTGTAATTAAAACTTAATTCGGAATATGCTTGAGAATTGGTATCGGCATTCGTTGGTCAGAAAGCTTTGGTCAAAAACACTGCTGCGACGAATGCGATTGTCGCCAAAAGAGCGATTAAAAAAAAAAAGCCTTGGTGGCGAATTTAGAAAGGTGAGCGCGCGGTGAAAAATATCTAGATCGCGTTTGAAATCAAGTCAAAAAACTCAGGGAAAAAATTGTTCTTGAATTCGATAGCAATAACAAAAGTTTCAATCCTCTAAATATAAGAACTTTTTCTGCAACAGGAACGCGATATAAAACTACAGGGACAGTTAGATTGCGAACTAAAGCAAGAAATGTAAGATTGAAAATATATATTGTTTTTAAAAAAAAATTTGAAAAAAAAATAGAACGGACTTCAAAATTGCTCTAAAAAGTGAAAAATAATTTTATTCTTCAAACACCATCGATAATGCTTTTAAACATAATTTTTGAAGTTGGCGCAAAAACAAAACGTAAAATCCAGTGTAACTATGCTTCGTTCATATTTTTTTCAAAAAAGCATCCAAAATTACGAACGAAACATTTATATCGTTATTCAAATACGCTGTCATCAATGCATAATGTATGTGATAGTGAAGAAACTGGGCCTGGTTAAATTTATAGTTGTAGTTGAGTTATGGCTGTGAATGATTTTATCTATCGTTTTTGCGCCAACTTCAAAAATTATGTTTAAAAGCATTATCGATGGTGTTTAAAGAATAAAATTATTTTTCACTTTTTAGAGCAAATTTGAAGTCGGTTCTATTTTTTTTTTTTTTTTTCAAATTTTTTTTTATTTTATTCTTTTTAATGTAAATGTAGGTATTTCAGAAATAGTAAGAAGTTATTGTAATATATTAGCATGTTTCGGCAACAAGACTTTTTATAATAGCGATTGGCAACAAGACTGCATTCCATGAATTAATACTTTTGAATATTCGGTTGTAACCAAATAAGTTGTAGCGTTATTAAATGTTTAGCTTTTTTATAAGCGATGTTATATTATTGTACATATAAAACAGTGGCAACGAGAGAAAAATAAATTCATCCATATTAACCTGTAAAAAATGAGTTTAATTGGTAACTTGAAAGAATTTGACCCATCAAAAGATGATTGGGCCGTTTACCATGAAATGTTGGAGCAGATGTTCATCGCCAACGGAATTACGGAGGAGAAAAAGAAAGCCAGTATATTGCTGTGTTTAGTAGGGAAAGAGACTTATAAACTGTTACAAAATTTATGTGTACCCAAACAACTCAAAGATTTGGAATTCGATGAACTTGTTGAGAAATTAAGTGATCATGTAGCGCCAAAAAGATCGGTATTTGCTGAACGGTATAAGTTTCATCGAGCATCCCAACGTGAAAATGAAAATATCGCCAACTGGAGTGCAAAATTGAAAGAATTGGCAAAATATTGCAAGTTTGAAGGCATTTTAGATGAAGTTTTAAGAGATCGTTTTATAGTTGGTCTCCGTATTGGCCCAATTTTAGACAGACTATTTTGTGAATCTGAAAATATTACTTTTCAAAAGTCAGTAGAGATCGCTACAACTATGGAGGCTGCCCGTTTACACTCAGCTGAAGTGAGAGAGGACAAACAATCTAATGGGTTTCACAGAATTCAAGGTGTTGATGAAATTTCGAGAAAGTTCCACCAACATCGGGTACCTGAAAATAAATCCGAAACCAGAGTATGTGGTAATTCAAAACAAGCGAATATTCCTCGCAGTTTTTCTATAGTATTTTGTGCAGTTGTATTCGACATAGGAGCAACCTCAGCCCATTTGCTATGTGCGTCAATCAAAACCATATACTTTTTGCCATACAACGGTCATAATCTCACACCTTAGGATTGGCCAAAGAAACCATGGGAATGAATTCATGTCGATTTTTTGGACCTTTGTATGTAAAAAAGTACGTGGTTTTGATTGACGCACATAGCAAATGGGCTGAGGTTGCTCCTATGTCGAATACAACTGCACAAAATACTATAGAAAAACTGCGAGGAATATTCGCTTGTTTTGGATTACCACATACTCTGGTTTCGGATAATGGACCACCTTTTGATTCAGAAGAATTCAGGCAGTTTACATCAAATAATGGTGTAAAGCATATTCCTACTCCACCATATCAGCCCCAGAGTAATGGTGCCGCAGAGAACTTAGTGAAAACTGTGAAAAGCTGGATTGTAAAAGCAGTCACTTCTAAATGTGAACGACAGAGCACTAATAAGTTTTCTGTTCAAGATATAATTCATAAATCCGTGTTTGATTATAGGAATACACCTCATACTACTACAGGCGAAACTCCTGCAAAATTGATGTTTGGCAGAGCTTTACGTACCCGATTAGATCTTTTAAGGCCTAGTTTAGAAGAACGAGTGAAAAACCACCAAACTGATCAAGGAATTACAGAGGAAAATCTAGGAAAGGTTTTGAGATTGGGGAAAACGTTATGGTCAGAAACTACCGTGATCGAAATGACAAATGGGTTGAAGCAGTGATACTTGATAAAATAGGTTGCAGTGTATATTTGTGCAAAATAAGAGACTGGTGTAGTATGGAAGAGGCATATTGATCAAATATGGAGCTGTCATAATGAGGATATGATCAAGTTAAAAGAATCGGAAGACGAAGACAATAATTATCGTAGTAATCATGATAGCAAAACGTTGAAATCACAAGAAATTTGGCCATACATCCCAGAAATAGACAGATCTAGAGAAAAAGCGGGGGAGAAAGGGCAGCTAGAAAAGAAGCGAACAAAGGGCAGCTAGAAAATGAAAATATTAGAACAGCAGAAGAAAACCCTAAAGAAAACAGTAAAGAAAATCAAAACGTGACATCTCAGGAAATCAACAACAATAGTGGTGCTTACAAGCATCCTCAGAGAATACGACATGCACCAGACAGACTGGGTTACTGACACATATTATACAAAAAAAATATAGTACTTTTTTTTTGAATTTTTGAAGGGAGGAATAATGTAATATATTAGCATGGTTTCAGCAACAAGACTTTTTATAATAGCGATTGGCAACAAGACTGCATTCCATGAATTAATACCTTTGAATATGGTTGTAACAAAATAAGTAGTAGCGTTATTAAATGTTTAGTTTTTTTATAAGCGATGTTACATTATTGTGCATATAAAACAGTTTCAAAGTTGATTAAAAAGACAAAATAGCCTATGGTATCGCCAAACAAGTAATTGCAGCAGCAAATAATCGCTAGAAGGATAAAAATACGCCACAATCACGTCCTGTAGCGGAAAAGGAGACTTAATGATGAAGAGGGGTTTTTTAATGGAGCTTTTCACTTAATTTAATGATTTCTTTTCGGATATTGCGGATTGTTTTACATTTTAAGAGCTCATTTTAACTATTTGAAGAATTATTGAGCAATCACGATTGCTTATTGCTTTCATTTGAAAATTTTGATGTTCCTATGATTTTATTTTCCCCCCGCCACCCTCTGCACCATCACCGTCGACCGGTTCCTCACGATGCTGCTCTTCTAGCGAAAGCCGTCTCCAGGTTGCATCCATGTCTTACAAAAGTTTTTAAATTTGTTTGTTGTCTGGAATACAAACAAAAGTTTTCGTGCTTTTCGTTATCAATCACAAGACTAAACCCGAACTGAATTATAACAAAGAGAGTTAATAAAAACATGAAAAGTAGTGATTTTTAAACTTTAATTACTCCAACCCTTGGTGACCCCGGGGGGTTAAACTTTTACATACGTCCTCAATGGCCCCCTAGAAAATGTATGGAAAAAATCTTTACCGCAGACATTCGGGGAGCAATCACAAAACCCACGAAAGGTATGATATGGGGAATCAAAACGAGGAGGGAGGAGGAAAATGGTAAAAACACACACACACCAGTAATGCATAAGGAATTTGTGTGTGAAATTTCAGCTCGATCCTTTTTTTTTTTCGTCTGGGTTATGTAGGCCTGTCGAAGAACACGAAAACATTTTTGAATAGCGAGATTCCAAATTTTATCCCACCTCCCCCGAGAGTCTCTAGATTGAAATGTGGTATTCGTCGTCGGGGGGCACAGGGGATTGAGTACACCAAGAATTAGCTTCGGGGGCTTTATGGGGCAGATACAGAGGGGTGAAAAACATAACTTGTTCTGTCGTGTAGACTGTCCTTAGTCGCGTCTTCTTTAGTTTCTCTTGGCGGCGGATATTTGTTTTCCTTGGCGAGCGGGACGCTCCCGCGTCACTTGATAATATGGTTGGCTACTTTTCAGCTTGGCGACGTTTATTGACGACAAAAACAATTTAAAAAAATCTAGCCGTAAAATGGGAACAGAAGCTGAAAAAGACAACCAAAACGCAACACACAAAAAAAAAAAACTCTTGACGAAAAATGTCGCCAAAAAGAGTGGCTCCAAAGCAGCGATTATATTGATAGTTTTCGTTTAGTAATTTGTGGTTTATGTGTCATTAAACCTGCGTAAAAACTACTTATCAGAAGAAACCATGTTTTTTTTTTTTGTGTCTTTGTGTTCTTTTACAGAGATAGATTCGGCGTTTTACTCTGCAAGCCTTGAAACAAGACTAATAAATGAAAAGTAATATTTCAGAAATTATTAAATTTAAGCCATTAAAAGGGGAACAAATCCGCCAAAGGAAAAAGAACAGTTCTCGAAAACTTAAGTTGAAATTAAAAATAAACCGTCAAGTAAATAAGAGGTCATTAAGGGCAGTTACAACTTCATTTAAATTAAAATGTTATATAATAGTTTTTAAAAAAAAACACTAAAAGCTTCGCTAGTTGTTGCCAATGGGGTTGCTTCCTTCAGCCAAAAGTACTACTTTTAGTCACTGAAATTGATATAATAAGCAAAAAAAAAAAAAAATATGGAGTGAACTTTCATTTTTCCAACGCTTGATTTTTAATTAATTTTTTAGAATGTCCGATTTCGAGGACATGGTCTTTATGACTTCACAAATGAGCTCATCTCCACTGGCGTGCTTTATGAGCACAACTTTGGCACATCTCCACTGGAGCACTGAATGCTTACGCTTGCTGTCTACCGCGTTTCCACGTTATAATAATCAAGAAGTGAATGACATGTTGCGCTTTACGCTTGCTATCAACCATATCTTTGCCAGTAGACGTGAGTAAAAATGTGAATTAAATATTGCGCTCTGTGCAAATGGCATCAGTGGATGGCGTTTCATCATTTGTGATGTCATGTGCAGAAACGTAAACAATGAAATTGCACCGTTTAAAATAATTGTTGCAAATATTAAACTTTGCCAATTGATTTTAAAAACTGGTTAAATCCTATGTTTTTAAACATGCTCCTTCAGAAAAAAATACTTTTAAATTTCGGAAACGAACCCATTTCACCTAAGTGACCAAGTTTTCTTTTATCAACCCAACAGCGTGAATTTTGTTTGCTTTTGGAAGGTTTCTTTCTCATCCTCAATAAGTTGATTAGAAGTTTCTCTCCCCCCCCTCCTCCATTACCATTTGTAGTGTTATGGTATCAATAGCGAGTTTCGAATGTTTAACATTATACAGATTGTTTAACATTATATAGCTATTGTATAACTTCATGTTTTTTGAAATCCTTAAATATTATGAAAGCAGTGACAAAAGCGAAAATGTATCTTCCTTGAAATTTTACCACATTAATGGTGAGTACCGCTACTATACATATAAAGTCATACAAGTAGAAAGCATTTAAGCCCTGAATGAATTTTTCATTGGTTTGGTTAAGGGGGTGGAGAATTGAGCTATCAAGCAGAAGTTAACTCCCTTAAGCTCCTCTTAACTCTGTTCATCATTTTCAAATACAAGGTATACTAAATGTCTTCAAGTTGGAATTCGTACAAGAAAACTCGCGAACTGATCATAGGCTGAGAATTTGCGCGTTAATTAAAAGTCGTACTCACATCTAATAGATGGCAGCACTAAAACAGAAATTAATTTTCTGTTGAAATTCTCGGGTAAATTTAAAGTCTTACTGAGCTCCAACAGATGTCAGCACTAAAACAAAATTTGTTTTTTCTGTGAACCTTATCAGGTAGGAAAAGGTAGGGTAACATCCCCAGTAATTGGCAGGTCACCAGTGATTGGCACTTCGCAACAAAAACGTTCTAAAATAAGATTCATATCCAATATATTAAAAGTAGAAGGCTATATACCAAATGAATGTGCATTTACCTCAAAGAGTATAACTTCAATTCATGTTACAAAATGGTTGGTAGCAGTGCATAGGAAAGAGAAACAATTTTATATACAATATTATATATAGCAACAATATTATATAGTTTGTACTATTCAATTGAATCCTACAGATTCTACTGTTAAATTTTAAAGTGAAACAATAAAAAAAAAACTATGTGTGGGCATCACAGTAACTTTGCGACTGTGGAGAATCGTTTGATTTTTTATGGTCCCTTAGAATCATCAGGTGATGTTCCGTTTTTTGTGGACACAGCTACAATTCGTGAAATCAAAACTGCATACCAACTGATGGAACAGCATTCATCTCGAAATTTTCCTAGCATGCAATACTCCAATTTTATTTTTATTTCTCTGAAATACTTTTTCAACTTCAAGGTTTGTGATTTATCATTAATTTATAAAAAATTACCTTCTTTAAATTAACATTAATTATGTTTCTGATGATGATAAAAATTAAATGTATTCTAAAATTAAAAAGTAAAGTTATTTTCGAGTTCTATTAATATGTGCCAATCACTGGATCACAAGATGTCATTCACTGGAGTATCAGGTGCCAATGACTGGTGATTTTGGTAACTTTTTAGACATATGTTTTTATAAAAATATCTATTCAAAAATTTTTGTTTTTAGTTAACTAAGTAAATGCATAGATGAGCATTCTTTGATTTAAAAAAATTGCAAGTAAATATGTTTTCTAAGTAATGAAAACAGATGTAAGTTGAAAGGACAATCTCTTTAAGTGCCAATTACTGGAGTCGTTACTCTATTTCGTGTTTGAGCAATCACGATTGCTTATTGTTCTCATTTGACTGTTTTGTGATGTCCTATCATTTTATTTTCTCTCCGCCACCCTCTGCACCCTCACCGTCGACCGGCTCCTCACGATGCTGCTCCTATAGCGAAAGCCGTCTCCAAGGTGCATCCATGTCCTACACACACGCGCATACATACACCACTACACACACACGCACAAACACACACAAACACATACATCTACACACACATACACACAACTACCCACACATTCATGCCTGCTCACAGACACAAATACATGCCTACACACACATCTACACACACCCCGCCCCCACGCACACACATTCATACAGACAACTACCCACACACTTATGACAGCACACAGACACACACACATGCCTACACACACATAGACATACCCCCACACACAAACACACACGCCTACATACACACACTCGTGATTGCGAAAAACATAATTTGAATTCAAGATGTCAAAATTCAAATTAATTTTTCTTTTTTTTTTTTTTTTGAGCAATCACGATTGCTTATTGTTCTCATTTGACTGTTTTGTGATGTCCTATCATTTTATTTTCTCACCGCCGCCCTCCACACCATCACCGTCGACCGGCTCCTCATGATGCTGCTCCTATAGCAAAAGCCGTTTCCAGGTTGCATCAATGTCCTACACACACGCGCATTACACACATATATGCCTGCACACAGACACAAACACATATGCCTACACACACACATACCCCCCCCCACACACATTCATACACACAACTAACGACACACGCGCATTACACACATACACACACCTAACGACACACGCGCATTACACACATACACCTACACACACAAACACATACACACACGCATACATACACACACGCATACATACAGACACCTACGCATACACACACGCAAAGACATACACACACATACTCACAACTACCCACATATTCATGCCTGCACACAGACACAAACACATATGCCTACACACACATACCCCCCACACACATTCATACACACAACTAACGACACACTTATGCCAGCACATAGACACAAACACACATGCCTACACACATACACATACCCCTACACACAAACACACATGCCCCCCACACACAAAAATTCACGCCTACATACACACACTCGTGTTTGCGAAAAACATAATTCGAATTCAAGATGTCAAATTTCAAATTATTATTATTATTTATTTTATTATTTTTTTTTATTTGCAAGGGTTGATTTTTTCTTTTCTCACACATTTCTTGTTTTATATAAATGAAGATACGATAGTTCGACTTAGTTGTATCAGTCAGAACTAGGACTGGGCGATATACCGATATATCATCATGTATCGATATATATCTATTACTGCGGTAACGATACTCAAATTTCTACCCGTCCGATATATCGTTAGAAACGGAAATACGGGACATAATTACGGAGAAATTGAAATACTAGCTCAAAATTACATAATCTTTGATAGTTCTGTGTGATGGGTGAGTGTTTGAAATTTCAAGAAATTATCTGCATTCTTCAATCAGTAATTTAATATTTAATTATAGTAAAAGGGAAAATTAACAGGACCGCCGAAGGTCAAGGTGGGCCCATTGTCAGTTTGGTCTCCAGATCCCATCCATCTATTCAAAAGCGGGGCCCTTCTAAGGACCGTGCCCCTAGTTTCCGACTAGGCTGATATGGCCTCTCGTGGGCAATGAAAAATGAATGCGTGTTGGTCAAAAAAAAGCATCTTACTGCAACAATTAAAAATTAACCAATGGAGGTATCAACACGATTCATAATTCTAATTAAACGTAAACCATCGATATTAAGCTGAATAAAAGGTTTGCGAAATATACTGAAAAGAAATAACTGTATTAAAAAAAATAATAAAAACCGAAAAAAATATAATGAGACTACTTCTGTCGTATATTTATCTCACTAGCAGAGCGCAACTCACCGCTTTCGGACAGCATAAGCTGAACGAATAAAACTTTTAAGTTCCGAATTAAGAGGGAAAATAATCGACTTCGTTCATAACACACGGCAGCACTTGAGTACGTATTCAAGTACGTAACCATTCAAGTACGTGTACCAATTTTAAATCGTTATCGCCAGCAGCCCTGACGGAACAAAATTGAAACTGAAACTTCCGATATCCCCGTTGTCGCCAGACTGTTTCTATGCATGTGCAGACATAGTGTTTTTCGTGTAAGTTCTACGCATAAGCAAAATTGTAGTTGAAATGATTATACGAATGCAAATTCTAGCTTGCACGGATATAGATTTCTTTGTGAAAGTTGTAAAGCATTTACGTACTTGGGGTTTTTCGACTAATAAAACATAGGTTGTGTAATTGGGGTAGCTACATTAGGATTTCCGGTTTTGTGCGAAACATCGATTGTCGTAGAAAACCGAGAATAAACTTGCATTTCTGAACTTGTATGGTTTTTGCAAATTATGAACAGGAAGGAAACATTAATGTGCAGATGATTTAAATATGAATGTTACCCCCCTCGAAAGTTTACATGGCGCCTTCCTCCCCGCCCCAAAAAAAAAAAAAGTTATTCCCCAAATAATAAGATCTGTTTCACAAAGACTTGAAAATTTTCAAGTACCCTTTGTAAAATTTCAACAATTTGGTCTGTGCTTGTGACCTATGGCTTTTCTCTGGAGCAGACACTTATGTAATAGACTTTTGCAGTCCCCCCGTCCCAAAAAGGGTTGAATTTAACGACCTAAATATATCGATATATCGAAAATATCGATATTTTTAGAGCGATATATCGCGGTATTAAAATTCTGATATCGCCCTGCCCTAGTACATACTCTTTGGCGTCAAAAAATTTAACGGTTTTAGGAATCATTGCCAACAAAGAGTCCATGTAATTGAAATCTTTCTGCAAGTTTCGCGACCTTCAGGGTTAACAAGATAATACGTAAGAGCCAGAAGTAGAAGATATTGATAGACATGTGCACAGTTTCTTTTAAGTTTAAATTAAACTGAGTCATCTCCCTTCTTGAATATGTTGAAACGACAGGCATGTTTTGGTCCTTTAACGAAGTTAGAGTCTAATTATTGATCAGGAAATAGTAAAACGCTTTGCAACTTTTTTTTTTTTTTGGCAATTTTATCGTTTTTAACATGGCGGCAATACTGCCGTGGGCAGGTAAAGGACAGTAACTGCAAACTTTTCATTTTTCATTTTTTTACATTTTTGTCATCTATTGTTCGTTAGCTTTATTGTACAAGTTCGCTCATTTGGTTTCCAGTGAAAAAAAGGCGCGAAAAACCTTCTAATTAAAGCATTTTCCTAATCCAAAACGCGGTTCGAAGTGTTATTCTGCCGTGTGCAGGAAACTGCCGTTTACCTGCACACGGCAGAATAACACTTCGAACCATGTTCCTCCTATTGCACGCATGATGATGAAGTACAGTCGAGCCCGCTTAATGGAATAGGCAATTTTACAGGAAAAATTATTCTAATAAGCGGGATATTCCATTATCCGGGATAAAAATAACACACATCAACGGTGTAGTACATTGAAATTTTATTACATTAAGCGGGATATTCTATTTTCCGATATTCCATTAAGCGAGCTCGACTGTAATTGTTTTAGAGCCAAACAGTCTCTTGTACCAATTGGATGGATTGTTTTCTAAGAGAATATTCAAAAATTTTAATGGGTAAGGGCAGGGGCGTTCATTTCAACATTTCATTTGGAGGGTCGAGTTTTTAAGCATGAATTTTCTCAGTATGGAATAAAATTAGAGTGCATATGGCTCAACAAGCATAGGATCATAAAACGGATTTATTTATTTTTTAAAAGGTTATTAAAGAAATTTAAATTTTAATGACCACAATTTTAATTTATTTTATAATAAGAATCATATCAGAAATTATATCAATTATATCAGAAAATATCTTGATACTACCGTTTCTAAAGTAAATTTTTAATGTACTATTTTTGGAATCTACAAGTAGAGGTAATCTTGTGACTATATTCCATCAATATCCATTGTCATGCTCTTGCCAGTAGAGCTGAAGGTGAAAGTCTTGCTTGTCCCATTATGCACCAAAAAAAAAAAAATCTCTTTCTGAGACACGAAAATGATCTTTCACAGCTAGCTGAGATGATTGGAATCGTTGAAAAGTAATTGAAGCAACAAAGTTACGTTAGAAAACGCAACTTTTAAATTTTTCTCTTTAAAATAACCCGCGCAACTTTAAAATTTGTGCTATAGTCTTCATTTTTCATCATTGAAGTAGACTGGCTCTTCGCAAAACAATTCTTTTTACTTCGTACAATAACTTTTACTTCGTACAATAATTTTTACCTGTAACTAAAGCATTTTATTTCTCTTGTTCAATTACCTGCACATATAATATTGAACTTAGACCAACAACACAGATACATATTTATCACTAAATCTTGTGTTAATTTTCATTAGAAATTGAATGAATCTATTATTTGATACAAAATATTGAGTCAATCTTACGACTTTACATCATCATGTGGAGTTTTGTCACTTTTTTAACTAAAATCTTTTTTTAAATGGGTCCAGCGTAAGATTCTTCTTTTGAAAATTTCCATGTTTGGTTGAAATATGCATCAAAGCGAAAGTTATTAACTGTTTTAAATATAGATTTAGCTGAAGCTTATTCAGTTTGTAAATCAGCGTTTCTTTTATTGCTTGATTTGTGGAATCCTTTTGTGTGTCAACTTTTTTCGTGGAACCTTCATTTTTTCCTCTGTAGTAAAGTTTGCATGCAACATTCTCTTATTTTCAATAAAATTCTTTTTTTTTTTAATTAGTTTTAAATTCAAAAAAAAAGTAATTTCAAAATTAATACAAATTTCTCTAAACATCTACAACTCGTTTTAATCAAAATTGTGAAGTTTCAGTTTTAATTATATGAGTAGTACCTACTTTTACTATGAAAGTAACATTTTAGCATCAGGTTTTTTGAATGAAAGTTGCATTCTCAGATCAGGTTTGCAGCAGTAACTCTGTAGTTACATTTAGTTTATGTCGACAGATAAGTTGAGAACATTTAGTTTCAAAGAGTAAAAGTGCCAACAAGAAATTTCGTGACAATTGAGAATATTCTTGTTTTAAATTGCCCCAGAATTTCATTGAATGGCAACATTTTAAATTTCTGGTGCAAGAAGGATAAAGTCCATTTTATTTTAAAAAAATCGTTATCTAGAGCTGACTTAAAGGCCATACATCGACAATAAATGGTTTTTAAATCCATAATTGATATTTTCTCAGTCGTTCATTCGGAAAATACTTATTAAACAATTCACGCAAAACTATTTTTCTTTTTTGAACGTTTCGAAACAGAAAAACAAAAGAAAGAATACACAATTTAAGAAAAACTGCTGTAAATTAAGGCTAGCGGATTGAAGATATTTTGATGGAATAAAGCATTTTCGAAAACTCTTTACAAAGCGAATTAAAATTCAAGCAAGGTCATACACGTTGAAGAGCATCGACTTTTTCACCATTGAAACTTGTTTGGCTTTGAGTGGCTTTCCAATAATTCCAAATTAACAAGAAGCTCTTAATAGGAGCTCCATCAAGAGTTTTAGCTTTAACTTTTGAAGACCATTTTGTGCCTCTCAGTTTAAGAGCAGCCAGCAAAAGTATTTGTTGATGCGTGAATTTTTTTCAAAAATAGCGTGTCTTTTGTTAGAAGTTTCCATGAAAATGTACATAGTATTGAGTTGCTCAAATGCGCTTCTAACAGAAAGAATCAATGTTCATTCAATAACTGAACGTACATTTAAAATATGAACGCAAAATAAGAAACTTCTCGTAAAACTCGGGCCAGTCACACCACTGCACTGTCCTTTCGCATTGGAAGCATCATTTTTAACACTGACAAGGAGACAACACGACCGTGGGGTTGGAGATATGCGTCAATTTTTTTTGTGGAGAAAGAGGACCCCTATAGTACCTTATGTGGTTAAAGTAATACGACGCGAAGCTCAGAAAAATATGAGAAAAATCGATTTAAAGTCGCCATGGAGTCTCCCAGCGCCTTATGAGTTTAACATGTCAGTCTTTTGACGAGCCTCCGCTAGCCTAGTTGGTTAAGGCGCGATCTTGTGCTCCGGAGATAGCACGGTCGAATCCCTCTCTGAACCTTTTTCTTTTCTCTTCTTTTTTTTTTTTTTGCTATCACAACAATTAGTGGTAACGCTTTTCACCCCTATATTACTTGCTGAAATTTATTTTTGTCAAAGATCGCAAACTTTTTCATTCACTGAAAAACATTCTTGCTCGTTATTCTGTACGGTTGTTTTGCCTAGTAAAGGTTTTTGACCTGTGGTTCCCTTACGGTTATAAGGGACATCTGCTCATAGGACATTCGGATCTTTATTTTTTTTTATTTTATTTTATTATATTTATTTATTTATTTTTTTGTTATCACAGCCATTACTGAAATAGTTTCTCTTTCCAACATAATTTTTTAAGAATTTATTTACATCATTTTTTTTAAATATTTTCTTTTTCTTCCAGCAAAACAATTCAAAACAATTCATATTTTTCATTCTAAAGTATGTGAGGAGGAACATTGAGTTTTTAATGAGAATAACTGAGTCCATGAGGAAAAATTCAATTTTTTTTAATGATTATGTACAAAGACCGCAGTGGTAGTTATCATAGAAACAAACAAAGCAATAATTTTGCAACATCTTGCTGACAAATGAAAGCGTATTTTTTAAAATTGCAGGAAATTTGCAATATATCAGTAGAAAAACATACCTCATTAACACTCATGAAAATATTTCGAATAGTGGATCATTTAAGACGCAAACCAGGCGTAATGAATCATGTCTTCGAATATTGGTGACGATAATTGATGCTGAATAATTGAATGAATTTTTCAACTATCTTCCCGGGAATTAATTTCTCTGTTTTGCTCTAACAACTCGCTGCAATTTTGCAAGCGCTTTATGAAATTTTTGACTTGTCTGTAGAAGTAAACACTACAAGGTTGCACCAAGGGAGTGCATTGTATATGGATTCTTTGGGAATTTCCTCTCCTATTCCAGAAGAGCTAGCTACTTGTTCAGCCAACATATTTAATTTTCATCGTACGATAACTTTGCGTTTAATGGAATAGACACGCAGATTCTCGTTCATCACGAAATAGAAAAATTAACTGCAGTGCAATTCTCACAGGGTCGCGCAGTCTTATGCACAGATGTCCATTATAATCGTAAGGGAACCTCAGGTGAAAAACCTTTACTAGGCAAAACAAACCGTGCAGAATAACGAGCAAGAATGTTTTTCAGTGAATGAAAAAGTTTGCGATCTTTGACAAAAATAAATTTCAGCAAGTAATATAGGGGTGAAAAGCGTTACCACTAATTGTTGTGATAGCAAAAAAAAAAAAAGAAGAGAAAAGAAAAAGGTTCAGAGAGGGATTCGACCGTGCTATCTCCGGAGCACAAGATCGCGCCTTAACCAACTAGGCTAGCGGCGGCTCCTCAAGAGACTGACATTTTAAACTCATAAGGCGCTAGGAGACTCCATGGCGACTTTAAATCGATTTTTCTCATAATTTTCTGAGTATTGCGTCGTATTACTTTAACCACGTAAGGTACTAGAGGTCCTCTTTCACCCCCCCCCCCAAAAAAAATGACACAAATCTCCGATCCCACGGTCGTGCCGTCTCCTTGTGAGCTTACAAGTATGAGGTATTTAGCTCGTATGATGAAATTTCTTCTTTAGTTGAAACAGACTGATTCTCCATCTGTTTTTTTATTCTGAAAGTTCTGAAAAGGATTCATGAATTTCTAATTTATTATCCAAATAGCGAAAAGCACTTGCTCGTGTCTGGACATGTCTCGAGTTTCATCAACTTTTATTAAGAATCATCTGCAGATATTTTTTCATAATTTAATTTTGCATATGATCATTGATTTGCGCGTTATGTAAATTGAATTTCCCCATTTCTTAATATTCTGCGCAAAATATTTGGGGGTGCAACCGCCCCCTCTCGCTCCCCCTATTTGCCGCCCCTGGGTATGGGAGTTACGGCGAAAAGAAGTCTATGTACGCTATTGTGTAGGTGAATTTTTTCTGCCGAAACTAGAGAATAATCAGGCAATAAAATGGGTTATTGAAATTTTTTATTCTATTGAAACGAAACGATTTTTAAATTACATTATGTTTTTCATTATCAGAGTCCAAAAAATCATCACAACTTGAAACGCTGCAAGTTCGTTTTTGTGGAGAATTTGATTTCCTCATGGCATAAATTTTCGTGTGTTATCTTCCCAGTAGGATTTTTTTATTGAGGAACTGAACTCTGTCAACTCTGAGTATGAAAGGTAAATGCTGCTGATTTCCTCAAGCATTAGGACATCGGTCGGCAACCTTTCTTGACTCATTTTTTAACAGACACGATAATTTGTTTTTAAGAGTCAAATGTTAGTACATGCATCGCTAAAATTAAAGAAGAAATTTCATAGCGAATAGTATCTCTCCTTGATATTAACAGTATCTTTTTTACACAGTCAACACTGAGTTATTTTTTTTTAAAGGTGGACAAGTTCTTTCGGCTGGTATCTTCAATTTTCACAAAGACTTCGGGATATGTTAGTCATTCTATGATAAGATAAAGGTAAGTTTATTTTTTCTTAAATCATTTTTATTTGTCCTTGTGTAAAGGGCAAATTTTCCGGTCGTGAGTAGGGGGATTGGGAACCCTTAGATCCATTTTTACTAGAGACGCTCCTAGTAGCACTTTGGGATGATTACCGGGTACTCGGCTTTTACTACTCGGCCAAGTACCGAGTACTGATTATGTTTTAAAATGAACCACTGACATAAACGTGAGGAATTTTGAACTCATTGAAATAGCAGTATAGACCTCCATATAATAGTTTTTAAAGCGAAATCCCAGCTAAAATTTAATTATGCATTATGTAAACGATGTTATTTATCGGAATTAAAAATGAACAGGAAAGTAAAAGGCATGATTAATTAAGTTGGAATTAACGCATTGTATCAATCTATTACTTTTGGTTCACCTATATTTTGAGAGCAAATAAAAGAAAAACGTTAAAAGCACAAACGTGCAGGAAATCTGCAGACAAATATTTCGGCGATACAAGGAACGCCTTTTTCAATGAACAAAAGTAAGCTTATGGGTAATTCTTATCATTTTAGCGACAAAATGACTTCCTACGTGGACGAAAACATGTCGCTATTTAGGATAAGCGTCGTTTTAGAACATGAAGACAACTTAAAATGAAGAAATAAAGGATTTTCTAACTCTGCCTAGTTGGGGAATGTGAGGCAAAGTAAAAGAAGGCAAAGTGAAAGCTAAGACGACTTAGATTTTTTACAATAAACAAATTGAAAATTTCAAAAAATCAGTAATCCAACGTTATAAAGCACATAAACGTTGATGCACATATGCTTTATAACGTTGGATTACTGATTTTTTGAATTGTCAGCCCAAAGGTATTTATTCGTTAAACTGGAAATTTGTTTCGAAAATTACAGTACGAAAAGAAATACTTTTTTTCATATAATAAAACTTTCATTGAAACGTTATTTTTTAT